>NC_088216.1:15732210-15920732 GCF_036934945.1 Oncorhynchus masou masou
ACAAGGAAAGTATCGCTCTGTTGTTGAATGGACCAAAACAAAAACAAATCTTTACTACTATTGAGTCAACAGCTGTAATCGAAGGAAGGTTTTGAGGGTCTTAACATGCTCCTGAATAATAAAGCAACACCTGAGGGAATGGAGACTAAAACAATTGTAAACTCTTTAGGCATTAAAGGAATCTTGTAAAGTGATAAGAATGAGTCATAATGAAGTAAACGACTCTCTACATTTACAAGTTGTCTCGCCAATAGGATATCATTTCTGAACCAATATTCTAAAAACAAAGATTTATTGTTATACAATATGTGCTGATTATTCCAGATATAATATACTGTGGGGAGAAATGATTCTTCTAAATGAAGGTTCATGACTAGAAAACCTGCTGATGAAAAGCAGAGTTTCACTGGAACTTTGTCAATAGCAAACCAACATGAAGTTAAGGCCACCAAAAGTAGAAGAGGCATGATGAGGAATGCAGTTCCACATAGAAGTGGGTCTTCTTAGTCAGTGTTTTATCAAACTGATCTTAAAAGTATTGTTTAAGGTAGGAATGTCCAGAAAATTCAGCCCACCATACTCATAAGTGTCAATGCAACAGTTTCCTAATGTGAAGGGTACCATCTGGTCTGTAGAAAGAGTTCTACATGGAACCCTAAAGAGTTCTAGTTGGAAGCAAAGAGGTTCTACCTGAAACTCAAAAGGGTTCTCCTATGGGGACAGCTGAAGAAACCTTTAAGGTTCTAAATAGCAAATTTTTTCCAAAGGGTGTAGTTTTGTTATGCCCACTCCTCTACAACACTTCAACCGTCCAAATAAATGTCATGGAGCATCACCATGGCGATGATGATTTGTGAGACGTCATTGCGTCGACAATCCACAATAGTGACTTAATGACATTTGGAGTCCCTGACATCATTTGTTTGGCTTCTAACTATTGGAGAGGATGGCTACATCTGGAATGTTACCTGACAGTATATAGGTAATAGGATGCCATTTCAGACAGACTCTGTGTAGGTCTGTTCTAGTCTGGTGGATGGATGGTGTAATAGATTGGTCCTGAGTGGCGTAGCGTTCTAAGGTACAGCATCTCAGTGCCAGAGTCATCACTGATGGAAGACCAGACTAAATGAAAAATGGATCGGCGATGGCTAGAAGGTCGGTGCCAGAGTCATCACTGTAGTCCCTGGTTTGAATCCAGGCTGCATCACATCCGGCCAAGTTGGCTTGCCGTGCGGTAGCAGAGAAAACAGTCGAAGACTAGGGTAGCTGGAGTCTTTGACCATTTTTAGGGCCTTCCTCTGACACCGCCTGGTATAGAGGTCCTGGATGGCAGGAAGCTTGGACCCAGTGACTGGACTGTACGCACTACCCTCTGTAGGGCCTTGAGGTCGGAGGCCGATGGTGCAGCTATAGAACATTTTGAGGTTCAGAGGACCCATGCCGAATCTTTTCAGTCTGCTGAGGGGGAATAAGATTTAAAGATGTTTGAAGTGTATACAGTTTACACAACTTCCAATGGGAAAAAGGGCGCTACAATGAATGTGACATTGGATGGAAAGGATTTGGACATGCAGTTAGACACGGAGCCCGCTGTCTCTCTGGTCTTGGAAATGTGTTACCGTGATGCTCTGAGTCACCTGCCATTAAGGACAACGCAGTGAGACAATTCCTTTGCTAGGTGAGACAATTCCTTTGCGAGGTGAGACAATTCCTTTGCGAGGTAAGTAAGAACATTCCGTTGTGAGGTGAGAACATTCCGTTGTGAGGTGAGAACATTCCTTTGTGAGGTGAGAACATTCCTTTGAGAGGTGAGAACATTCCTTTGTGAGGTGAGAACATTCCTTTACGAGGTGAGAACATTCCTTTACGAGGTGAGAACATTCCTTTACGAGGTGAGAACATTCCTTTACGAGGTGAGAACATTCCTTTACGAGGTGATAATCGACAGCCATTCAAAGTTGTTGGAAGTTTTTCACATAACTTCAATGACATCAACAAACTTCATCAAAAACCTTCGAAGGCTGTTTGCAGTCTATGGATTGTGCAAATAAATTGTCTCTGATAATGGACTCCAGTTGGTCTCTTCTGATTTCAAACAATTCCTACAAAACAACAGAATCAAACAGACCCTTGTTCCTGCTTACCATCCTGACTCGAATGGCGCAGCAGAAAGGTCAGTCTAGATCCTCGAGGGAGCTCTGAAAAAAAAAACGTATTGGAGGACAGCAGACAATATACTGTCTTTCTCAAGCATCGCTGAGCCAATGTTCCGCAGGACCCCCCACAGAGTCACATGTCAGACCCCTGCTGAGCTCTTCCTGAAGCGCCAGATCCGAACACGCCTCAACCTACTCCGACCTGACTTAGCTAAAACAGTGGAAGAAAAACATGCCAAACAAAAGAAACACCATGACCATGGTAGACTACACCTTCGAGTTTTCCAGGAGGAAGAACAAGTGCGACATGGAAAGAGAAATGGATTCAGGCGACAGTAATCTGGAGACTGGGACCTGTGACTTACCTCATTCAGGACGGAAAGAGAAAACATTTAAATCACTGTGTAGATTTATTGTTAGGCCTCATTAAATAGCTGATGATATTGTGTTATTTAATACATGGAGCGTACAAAGTGAAATCAAACCCAGCATATACTTTTGTTTAAAAAGGGATGATTTAACTCAAAATAAATGATATTGATTTTACTAAAAATCTAAACAATTACAATGTTAATTGCATGATGTGTATGATGGGCCCGATTCAGACTTGAGATATGTTGACGTAACATGGAGTTAAGTCAATAAAACATGGACATTTGGCAATATTTTGGGACTTAACCTCTAATGACACCCCATCCTGTGAACGGGACCGTTGTCATCATCTGACACTAATTAGCATAACGCAACGGACATAAATCTTCCTAGAAAATCTTCCTATTCATAAAAATCACAAGTGAAATATATTGGAACACAGCTTAGCCTTTTGTTAATCACCCTGTCATCTCAGATTTTCAATGCTTTACAGCCAAAGCTAGACAAGCATTTGTGTAAGTTTATCGATAGCCTATCATAGCATTATGCCTTGCTAGCAGCAGGCAACCTTGTCACGAAAATCAGAAAAGCAATCAAATTAAATCATTTACCTTTGATGAACTTCGGATGTTTTCACTCACGAGACTCCCAGGTAGATAGCCAAAGTTTTTTTTTTGTAGGCGAAATAGCTCCATTTGTTCTTCACGTTTGGCTGAGAAATCGACCGGAAATTGTGGTCATGACAACTCCAAAAAATATTCCAAATTAGCTCCATTATATCGACAGAAACATGGCAAACATTGTTTAGAATCAATCCTCAAGGTGTTTTTCAAAAATCTATTTGATAATATAGATAATATATCCACCGGGACAATTGGTTTCTCAGTAGAAGCGATTGGAATACTGGCTACCTCTTGTACTTTACCCAAGATTTTCTGCGGGAGCATCATGTGACCACTTGCGCAATGTAGCCCCCTACGGGTATTCGTCAACATAAATGCATAAAAACTAGGTCACAATACTGTAGACACCTTGGGGAATATGTAGAAAGCGTAAGCCGGCTCACAGCACATTCACAGCTCAATAGGGACTCATTGGAACGCAGCGCTTTCAAAATATGGGGCACTTCCGGATTGGATTTTTCTCAGGCTTTCGCCTGCAACATCAGTTCTGTCATACTCACAGACAATATCTTTACAGTTTTGGAAAGGTTAGATTGTTTTCTATCCAAATCGCTCAATTATATGCATATTCTAGCATCTTGTCCTGACAAAATATCCCGTTTAAAACGGAAACGGTTGTGCCATGACCCATGACACTTTACAACATTATGGGGAGAAGTTTCCTCTCGCTAAAACACACACAAAGAGCTAAAATAAAACCTGTGTAATGACAAGTTTGGTATTTTATCTTGTTCCCTTTCAGATATACCAAGCAAAGCTTTCAGCTACAGCTCAGTCTCAAGCCATGAGCCTGCGACCCATGTAGAAATTGTCCAAGACCTTTATTATATATACTATATATATTATATCAAACCCTATAGTCGCCTCTATAGTATATTAAACCCTATAGTATACTATATTAAACCCTACAGTAGACCCTATAGTAAATGCTATGGAGGTTGGCTTAAGTGTTATTAACATTAAAATGTAAGTGCAGTATGCCTGTCTATAATGCAACTTTGACTGAATCTTTTTGTGTTCAGAGTGCATCCAAAATGGCTCTTATTCCCCACATCGTGCACTAGAGGGAACAAGGTACCATTTGGAACATTTCTACATCTGGTGAAATGTCTAATTGTTCTGTTGTAGTATCACAGACAGATATTTCACCGGATGTAGATATGTGAAGCATCCGCTTGGCGTTTCCAAATATGGTAGTGAGAGGAAGCCCATCCTGAATTTAGGTCTTGTTGTGTTCAGGTCTGTTGATTGTGGTCTTTTTGGTTCTGGGTTTGTTGACTGTGGTATATAGTACAGAGGGGTCCTCCCAAGCTTCTTGTGCCGGAGGTCTGTTATTTATTTTTATTGAACCTTTATTTAACTAGGCAAGTCAGTTAAGAACAAATTCTTATTTACAATGACGGCCTACTCCGGACGACACTGGGCAATTGTGCGCCGCTCTATGGGACTCCCAATGACGGCCGGATGTGATAGCCTGGAAGAAAGGAGATGCAACATGTCACATCAATCTTCACTTCTGGGGTCTCATTTTAAGTAATCATGTAGATGTTAATACATTTAAACAAACAACTGCTTGTCTGCATAACATAGAAGTGTTGTATGCATTCCTACCTGTCAAGCAAAAGTACCATCTAATTAAAAGATTATCTGAGATGTAATGGATTGACTTGTTCACCAGGTGGCAGCACTGGGGCGGTTGATTTCACATCATACTGGACATTGTCATCCTCTTTCTTGGGTTGGTGCAGTTGGACAGGGGAGTAGAGGCACTTCCTGGTTATTAAGAGAGGTGGACATTGGTGTAGTGAACGTCATCCTGCTCATCTGTGCTGCAGTAGGGGCCATGGCCATGCCTGGGACGTTGTCATAAACTGGACTGAGTCTCCCTGGAGGAGAAAAGACAGATCAACATACCTTGGGACTATTCCATTGGTTCCACTGTGCCAGGCAAGATTAATCAAGCACTGATCAACAAAAAAAATCTGAAAGAAAATAAATACATTTGGACTTCAACTCCCTCTCCATTCCCTGCTGTGACCCTTGTCAGATTTGGAGGCTTTCTTCATGTTTTTTACACAAATTAATGAATCAGTCATTGAATAACAATCAAGATGATAAAGTGAAAGATAAGTCTTTAGAAAAATGGTCACCTGGACCGCATGAAGCCAGAGAGACAGAGGATGAGAACAACATTTCCTAGAGCTGCATTCTTCGGTATGGCCCATCAGCTGCACTAAAACCTGGTAAATGGTTTGACAATAAATGTCTAGATCTTTTTGGAGCAAACTTATTCCAGAAGAGATCTCTGGTCCATATAAAAAACACACAAAAAATGAAGTGAAAAGCAGATGTTGTTGAGCAGATAATGGATTTAATATATTGATCTACTGAATACACACCTAGTATTGTTGAAACATTATTATATATTAAACAATTATTTAATGGATAATATGAGTTATTTAAATAAGATACACCTCTGAACATCCCAACCCACCTCAACATCCCCCTCTACACACAAACGGTTCATTGTCCATGATGACATTAAGCCATTTAGATCAAAATGAGAATACATGGACAGGGGACCTGATCCTAGATCAGCACTCCTACTCCAACACACTTGATACATATGGATCCAGAGCTGCATATTATACTATACATGTTACCATGGTAATCAGACTTAGTAAACTGTTAGAGAATGGGAGATGGATGACTGTTTACAAGATGTTTTCTATGTAAACTTTATTTAGGGATCTAGAACCGGTGCCGGAGAGGAGGGAGATGAAAGATGACATGTTTGTGCTTTCTGGTGGTTTTTCAGTGATGCTGAATGAGCAAAGCTCTTTCCACATAGACAGGAGTAAGGTTTCTCTCCAGTGTGTATTCGCTGGTGTGTTGTCAGATTGAAATCTAGAGCAAAACTCTTTCCACACTGATCACAGCTATAAGGCTTCTCTCCTGTGTGTATTCGTTGGTGTCTAGTCAGGTGTACTGATTGATTGAAGCTCTTCCCACACTGATCACAGCTATAAGGTTTCTCTCCTGTGTGTATGCGTTGGTGTGTAGTCATGTCTCCTGACTGATTGAAGCTCTTCCCACACTGATCACAGCTATAAGGTTTCTCTCCTGTGTGTATGCGTTGGTGTTTAGTCAGGCCTCCTGAATGACTGAAGCGCTTCCCACACTGATCACAGCTATAAGGTTTCTCTCCCGTGTGTATGCGTTGGTGTGTAGTCAGGTGGTCTGATTTCCTGAAGCGCATCCCACATTGATCACAGCTATAAGACTTCTCTCGATTGTGTATGCATTGGTGTGTAGTCTGGGCTCCTAATTCATTGAAGTATTTCCCACAATCAAAGCAGGGATAAGGGCTCTCCCCTGTATGAATTATCTGATGAGATTTTAAGGTTTTAGATGCAGCGAAACTCTTCCCAAACTGAGAGCAGTGGTACGGTTTCTCTCCGGTGTGACTCCGTTTGTGAATTATCAAATCCTTCTGTTTAGCAAAACTCTTCCCACAGTCAGAGCAGCAGTGGTGAGGTTTCTTCCCTATACCTCTATGCTGGTGCTTCTTGAGGTGTTCTGGTCTGGAGAGACTCTTCTCTTTCTTGTCAGCATCATGATGTTGAGGCTCCCCAGATGATAAGCCCCTCTCACTGAGAGAGCAACGATAAGAGATGTCACCTGTGAAACAAAGACATTGAATAGTTAGGTTTTGTAAATATGGGTCCATTAACAGATGAGTCGTTCCATGAAATGAATGCCCTTTGCATCTCTTTGATTTTCTTCAGTAGAAACTTTGCACCAATATTGATTTTTAAATCTGTTATATTAAATAGAGCCCTTTAATACTGAACACATGGAGAATTCGACTAATCAGATTCTTATTATGAATAAAGACTTTCTAAAGTGACAAGTTTCTGCTTTTTGACAAGTTCCTCCTTCAACCCTGTGTCACCTCAACCCTATTTAACTTCTATTAATATTTTAACCCAACTAATACAATCATTTCTCCAAGTTTTACTATCATTGAGTAAAGTTACAAGTGCAGAATAATATGATTATTAGTATAAGAGTTTGATTTAAATGTTGACATGCTTTGAAAGAACAATTTCCCTAATAAAGCTGTTTACATGGACACATCTGAAATCAGGCTGCTCTGATGGGACTTTGCTGAAAATGGCCAATCAAAATAAACATTCTACCACAGCATGTTCTTTTTTTGAAGCATATTTAATTCTGAGTTATGACAAATTCAGTTTGTATGTGAAAACTATGTCTAAGATGCATACTTTGTTTTTCCTGAACTCACTGCACTCGGTCAAAAGAAGTTAGCTGGCGCTGCTTGTGGTAGCACATACACAGATTAAATACACCTCTATAACTCTGATTAAAGTGTTTACATGTCCTAATCATTCTAAAGATTGTTCAGAAAACCAGGTGTTTTTAAAGGTGTATCCTTACTTCTGTTATGACCTTACACCAATTAAGATCAGCAGAGTAAGGTGTTTACATGACTAATGACACTCAGTCTACTGCCATAATCAGTTTAATAGGAAATGATTAGTGTGCATGTAAAGCCCCAGTGATTTGGTAACTTTGACAGTCATTTCTGAACATGATTTATTTTATGTGATTAGTGAGTCTGTCCCTCATTTTAAGGTCTACCCTGTTACATGAACTGAACTCTTGTTTTAATATAGTGAAACTGTTCCTACATTTTTGTAGTAAAATGCTTTATGAAGTTGAACATGTGCTCTTTATGACAGAATGTTAAAATTAGTTAACATTTTTTTAAACTTCTCAAAATTGGGTGGAACGACCATACTTTAATCAATATATAATTCATCGTTACAGAAGCAGACTGTAGTCTCATCCACACACCATGGTTCTTACTTAATGATATCATATCTCCATGTTCTTCTTCTCCTCTCTCAGTTCCATTCTGTCCCGGTGTTTTCCTGCAATCAACCAGACCCAGCAGTAAAGCGGTCCCGGGAGACGTTTGACCTGGGGACACCAGGAAGGTGGAGGGGAACGGAATAGCTTTGTCCTGTTGGACGCAATAAATATTTAACATAATTTATCAATAAACCAAATGTTGTATTAATTTAGTCTGAAACTCTGATTGATTTGGGTGCATCCTTAGAATATCTCCTTTTTCCTAAAATTTCCAATCGTTCACAACTTCCCACTAATCTAATAGTATTGGGTTGGTGGAGGAATGGGCTAGTTTCCACCATATATCTCATACCAGTCATTTCCTATCAAACAGCAAGGAAGAGGCAAAGAGAGAGGGGTAACTGGGCCCAAAATCTGGATCTGCCTTATTTGATCGAATTTCAATTTCTTAACGATTAGGTTGTTAGGAGTGTATTGATAAAAGTAAGACACTTTATATGAGAGTAGTGCCCGGTCGTCACTAGTAACCGCAAACAGTCAAACCACGCCCATTTCTACCATTGATCTTATTAACAACACTTCTAACTTTATGCCTAATAATGGTCCCACCTGATCTTATTGTGAATTTTACAGTACTTATGTGGCAATGCTTTATTTCAGAAGGAGCCAGCAAAACTAGTGCACTCTATATGTGCTCTGGGTCATTAGACATGCACCTGTCTGGGGGTTTGACACAGCTGGTTATTCCTGTAACTGTGTTATGACCAACCATGTACTGTTGCTATGGTTAAACCTCGAGTATTTTCCAGAATAGGGGTGTCCCTTTCAGAGGAGTTAGCAGGATGACATGTATGGTTATTCCTGTAGAGTGCCAAGGTCTGTTTACTATGGTCCTACATGCATGAACCTGGCTTAAGGCGAGTGAAGGTCTATTTTGGTCTATTTCTGTGGCTCTACTTGTTCCATGCCCTAATATGAAGGCTATATGATAACGGTGGCTAAATGCCAGAGGGGATGAGCCATTAAGAGGAGTTACTGTGAGTGTGACCTGAGGACAAATGTATAAAACGTATATGCCAAGACTGGAAGGCAGTTGAATTCATGAACCAACTCGGCTTTTATTATGAAGTAATAAGAAGTCTATTTGAACTCACATGCTCCGGTATTTGTAAAATATGATTGACCGAATATTTCCACGACAATCTTGCCTCTCTTTTGATTGCCTTCCATATTTGAAGACTTCATTTTCTTTGTTAGAGCAGTCACTTGAGTATCTGGTCAGGTAATGGATAATGTGTTCGAAATCATTGAAGGAATGTGAACATGTGCACACTGGGAGGAAGGATAAATAGTTAGGTCATAGTCACAGATTCCTAAACATTATATAGCAATAGGCTACTTGGTTGAAGAAAAAACAAATCCCAACAAGTTCTACCGTCATGTTTTTTTGTCCAGCAGATTTAAACCAAACACAGGAATGTGGAGTATCACATTTTATACAACACAGCAGGCATAGAATGTTAAAACCAGACTTACCCGATCCATCGTGGAAGCTATTGATTCTTTGTATGATATGAAATGTTGTAGGCTACAGTACAGTTAGACTACTTTGTTGTAGTGTTCAGATAACGACTAAGGAGTTTCAAAGAGAAAATTCGATTCTAAAGGCTGCAAGTTATGCGTCCCTGGACCAGAGCAATCAAACATCTATTTAAATATCGTAATTAAGTTAATAAAAATAAACGTCTCACGTAGCCTGGTATTACTTCAGAAAGTTATTATAAAAGTCAAGTAATGTCATGAAAACGTCCAACAACACCCCTTTCCCTAAGAATCCTGTTGTCTGCTATCGTTTACTTTTACCTGGCAGCTACTTGGAACACATGCGCAAAGAGGGAGTATCTCAACAGGCCAATCTCCCTCGTGAGGGAGTGTCTTGGAATTACTGATTCCGGTCTTTTGCTGCTGCTGTAATGGCAGCTGCTGTACACTACCAGCACTGATAGGACAGGGAGCTGTTTATGCAAGTCTTTGCAATGGCTGAATCAAACCTAATTCACAAGTAATTTTCCGGTCAAAAATAAACGTAAGTCCAGTGGTGGAAAAAGTACCCAATTGTCATACTTGACTAAAGTAAAGATACCATAATAGAAAATTAAGTGAAAGTCACCCAATAAAATTCTACTTGAGTAAAAGTCTAAAAGTATTTGGTTTTAAATATACTTAAGTAACAAAAGTAAACATAATTGCTCAAATATACTTAAGAATTAAAAGTAAAAGAAGGAATAACTAAAATGTCTTTAAACAAAGCAAACCAGGCTGCACAATTTTCTAGTTTTTTTTTTAAATTTAAGGATAGCCAGAGGAACACTCAGACATCATTTACAAACAAAGCATTTGTGTTTAATGAGTCCGCTAGATCAGAGGCAGTAAGGATGTCCAGGGATGTTCTCTTGATAAGTGTGTGAATTAAATCATTTTCGGTCCTACTAAGCATGCAAAATGTAACAAGTACTTTTGTGATTCAGGGAAAATGAATGGAGTAAAAAGTACATCATTTTCTTTAGGAATTTAGTGAAGTAAAAGTAAAAGTTGTCAAATATATTCAGCACTCGAATGCTAGCTAACGAACGGTCTGTGTGCTGACTACAGGTTTAACTAACATTAGTGTATTGTAACATTGACACTGTGTGCTGACTGCAGGTTTGGAGGCCACTCTACAAATGAACTCTATCCTGACACCTCTGGAGCAGTGCTGCTGGTATATCATGGTACATGATTAAACATTCAGGTGCAATAAGTTGTGTTATGAATACATATACTAATTTTCTTTACTCAATTACTTTCATTTTCTCGGCGGACGTCCATATGGTTGGAGGTACAAACTTTCTGAAGTTCGCTTGGTAAGTCACTGGTAAGCATAATATCCTGCGTGGAAGTGTACTCACTCGCTGCGCGCAGTTGATCTGTATCTTCCGCTCCTGGTTTGTCTTGCTGACACAAATGTTATTTACTTTACACAACCTGCCCACTGGCTTGTACTACGTGTGTGTTGTGAATTGCTTTAACATGCTGCTCCCTGTGCCATGGCCTTGCTGGTTTGGCTGATCTTATGGCTTCCATTTGTGACAGGTGTGATAGTGCCATCTCCCCTGGCGATCTGAATACCTCGTATGCACTACCTGGGTTTCAGCCACGCGGAGAGGGCGGTGGAGCACCCTACTGGATGCCTGTTTTGTGTGGTGTTCTCAGCAATCACACCAGGTGCAGGCGTTGAGGCCATACGCGAGTTGGTCGGCCAGGCTCGGGCTCAGGCTGGGGATGAGTTCCCTCCCTCAGGAGTGGTGTACCAGCGAGCTGTTAGTCCCTCTACTGGGTCCAGTACCCCTCCCAGGAAGTGTGGCCAGAGCCACCGCAGGCAGTGCCCATCTGCTGCCAGGCCTGGACGGGGGCAGGAGTCGGACCGATGTTGCCACCTTGAGAGGGGGCATGCCCTGTGTCAGGAGGATGATCGTGTCGATGGCAATGACAGCTTTTAAATCAAATCAAATCAAATCAAATTTATTTATATAGCCCTTCGTACATCAGCTGATATCTCAAAGTGCTGTACAGAAACCCAGCCTAAAACCCCAAACAGCAAGCAATGCAGGTGTAGAAGCACGGTGGCTAGGAAAAACTCCCTAGAAAAGCCAAAACCTAGGAAGAAACCTAGAGAGGAACCAGGCTATGTGGGGTGGCCAGTCCTCTTCTGGCTGTGCCGGGTAGAGATTATAACAGAACATGGCCAAGATGTTCAAATGTTCATAAATGACCAGCATGGTCGAATAATAATAAGGCAGAACAGTTGAAACTGGAGCAGCAGCACGGCCAGGTGGACTGGGGACAGCAAGGAGTCATCATGTCAAGTAGTCCTGGGGCATGGTCCTAGGGCCGCGGTTCAGTTGAAACTGGAGCAGCAGCACGGCCAGGTGGACTGGGGACAGCAAGGAGTCATCATGTCAGGTAGTCCTGGGGCATGGTCCTAGGGCTCAGGTCCTCCGAGAGAGAGAAGGAGAGAATTAGAGAACGCACACTTAGATTCACACAGGACACCGAATTGGACAGGAGAAGTACTCCAGATATAACAAACTGACCCCAGCCCCCCGACACATAAACTACTGCAGCATAAATACTGAAGGCTGAGACAGGAGGGGTCAGGAGACCCCTCTTTTACCTTTTGGCCAGTGATAGGCTGTTCCTGGAGGACAATGCTGGTACTCCTAACCACAGTGGGCAGGGCTACCAGGCTGACAGGTCATCAGAAGCCTTCAGCAGGGCTTCATCACGAAGCCTATTCACTCAGGGAGCCACTGCACTGGACATCAAACTGGTGGACAGTGATGACTTTCCATCTGTCCCCATCTCTGCTGAGTTCCGCAAGGCCTTGCAGAAGAGTTGGGTCTCTCCAGGGGGCTCTCTGACTCACAGCAGAGACTGGACCATGGAGTTATGTTGCGGGCATGGTGTCACTTGGCCTCCGGGAGTATCCGACCATGGACACCATGATAGCTGCCATGGTCCTCCCTGACCAGGAGATTATCGAGCGGAACCTGTGACTGAAGCCGGGACCCCCAGGGTCTTTGATGCGGACTTGTAAGCCACATATGGGTCCCTCTGCTCTCTTGGCCGCCTTACCAACGCGGCTATGCTACTGAGGTCATGCGGGGTGCAGTATGTCCTCCAATGCCTGCAGTCTCGTGGGGAGGCTTAGCAGCCTCTACACTGAGAGGGTATTTGGCCGCTATATCTGCCTGCCATGTGTGGTGGATAGACAGGCCATTGGGGCGCCATCCCTTGGTCTCCAGGTTTATGAAGGGGGTTTGTCGCCTGCGTCCAGCTAGGACGCGCTCAATGGTGAACTGGGAACTGGATGTGGTCTTGGCAGCTTTGGCAAAGTCGTCTTTCGAACCATTGGAGTCTGCCTCCCTGGAACACCTCTCTATGAAGGTGGCTTTCAATTAAGCAACTTCCATGAAGAGGGTTGGTGAGCTCCATGAAGAGGGTGGGTGAGCTCCATGCTCTTTCGTTATGTTCTGAGTGCTACCGGATGGACCCCGGTGGGAGGAGTATATCTCTTCTCCCCAACTCTTCATTCCTCCCGAAAGTTCTGTCAGACCGGCATGTGAGCATCACTTTTATCCTGTCTGCTTACGACCCCCCGGGAGTGGCAGAAGAGTCTGGGAAAGTAAATGCATAAAGTAATATGTCCTAACCGACTTTCCAAAACTATAGTTTGTTAACAAGAAATTTGTGGAGTGGTTGAAAAACGATTTTATGTATACTTCCGACTTCAAGTAATTTAAATTGTTTACAGACAAATTATTTCACTCATAATTCACTATATCACAATGCCAGTGGGTCAGAAGTTTACATACACTAAGTTGACTGTGCATTTAAACAGCTTGGAAAATTCCAGAAAATTATGTCATGGCTTTAGAAGCTTCTGATAGGTTACTTGACATCATTTGAGTCAATTGGAGGTATACCTGTGGATGTACCTTCAAACTCAGTGCCTCTTTGCTTGACATCATGGAAAAATCTAAAGAAATCAGCCAAGACCTCAGGAAAAAAATTGTAGACCTCCACAAGTCTGGTTCATCCTTGGGAGCAATTTCCAAATGCCTGAAGGTATCACGTTCATCTGTACCAACAATAGTACGCAAGTATAAACTTGGGACCACGCAGCTGTCATACCGTTCAGGAAGGAGACGCGCTCTGTCTCCTAGCAATGAACATACTTTGGTGCGAAAAGTGCAAATCAATCCAAGAACAACAGCAAAGAACCTTGTGAAGATGCTGGAGGAAACATGTACAAAAGTATCTATATCCACAGTAAAACGAGTCCTATATCGACATAACCTGAAAGGTCACTCAGCAAGGAAGAAGCCACTGCTCCAAAACCGCCATAAAAAAACAGACTACGGTTCAAAACTGCACATTGGGACAAAAATCGTACTTTTTGAGAAATGTCCTCTGGTCTGATGAAACAAATAGAACTGTTGGCCATAATGACCATCGTTTTGTTTTGAGGAAAAAGGGGGAGGCTTGCAAGCCGAAGAACACCATCCCAAACTGTGAAGCACATGGGAGGCCTCATCATGTTGTGGGGGTGCTTTGCTGCAGGAGGGACTGGTGCACTTCACAAAATAGCTGACATCATGAGGAGGAAAATTATGTGGATATATTGAAGCAACATCTCAAAACACCAGTCAGGAAGTTAAAGCTTGGTTGCATATGGGTCTTTCAAATGAACAATGACCCCACACATACTTTCAAAGTCGTGGCAAAATGGCTTAAGACAACAAAGTCAAGGTATTGGAGTGGCCATGACAAAGCCCTGAACTGAAATGAAAAAGCGTGTGTGAGCAAGGAGGCCTACAAACCTGACTCAGTTCCACCAGCTCTGTCAGGAGGAATGGGACAGAATTCACCCAACCTATTGTGGGAAACTTGTGGAATGCTAGCGGGACACCTACGACAACATCCAGTGGAACTACAGTGTCAAATTCAAAATACAAAAGTCGGAATATTATACATTCATGAAAATACAAGTGTGTTGCACCATTCTTTAGCTTAGAATCTTGGTAATCGAACTGCGTTGTCCTATTTACAATAGGCTTTAAGGCGAAAGCATTCGATTGTCTGAGGACAGCGACCATATTTTTCAAACCAGCACAGGCGTCACAAAATCACAAATAGCGATAAAATATATCACTTACCTTTGAAGATCTTCCTCTGTTTGCAATCCCAAGGATCCCAACTACACAATGAATGGTCGTTTTGTTCGATAAAGTCCTTCTTTATATCCCAAAAAGTCTGTTTAGTTGGCGCCATTGATTTCAGTAATCCACTCGTTCAACATGCAGACAAAGGAATCCAAAAAGTTACCAGTAAACTTCATCCAAACAAGTTAAGCATTTCTATTCAAACCTGAGGTACCATAATATGTAAATAAACGATAATATTTAAGACAGAAAGTAGTATGTTCAATACGGAAGATAAATAACAAAGAGCGTGCCACAAGCCTACGTTCTTAATGAGGAAACATTAGATATTTTTTTATTTTACTAGGCAAGTCAGTTAAGAACAAATTCTTATTTTCAATGATGGCCTAGGAACAGTGGGTTAACTGCCTGTTCCGGGGCAGAACAACAGATTTGTACCTTGTCAGCTCAGGGGTTTGAACTTGCAACCTTCGGGTTACTAGTCCAACGCTCACATACCCTCCATTACTCATCTCATATGTATATACTGTACTCGATACCATCTACTGCATCTTGCCTATGCCGGTCTGTACCATCACTCATTCATATATCTTTATGTACATATTCTTTATCCCTTTACACTTGTGTGTATAAGGTAGTAGTTTTGGAATTGTTAGGTTAGATTACTCATTGGTTATTACTGCATTGTTGGAACTAGAAGCACAAGCATTTCCCTACACTCGCATTAACATCTGCTAACCATGTGTATGTGACCATTAACATCTGCTAACCATGTGTATGTGACCATTAACATCTGCTAACCATGTGTATGTGACCATTAACATCTGCTAACCATGTGTATGTGGCCATTAACATCTGCTAACCATGTGTATGTGACCATTAAAATCTGCTATCCATGTGTATGTGACCGTTAACATCTGATAACCATGTGTATGTGACCATTAACATCTGATAACCATGTGTATGTGACCAATAACATCTGACAACCATGTGTATGTGACCATTAACATCTGATAACCATGTGTATGTGACCATTAACATCTGCTAACCATGTGTATGTGACCAATAACATCTGGTAACCATGTGTATGTGACCATTAACATCTGATAACCATGTGTATGTGACCATTAACATCTGGTAACCATGTGTATGTGACCATTAACATCTGGTAACCATGTGTATGTGACCAATAACATCTGATAACCATGTGTATGTGACCATTAACATCTGCTAACCATGTGTATGTGACCATTAACATCTGCTAACCATGTGTATGTGACCATTAACATCTGCTAACCATGTGTATGTGACCAATAACATCTGCTAACCATGTGTATGTGACCATTAACATCTGCTAACCATGTGTATGTGACCATTAACATCTGCTAACCATGTGTATGTGACCATTAACATCTGCTAACCATGTGTATGTGACCATTAACATCTGCTAACCATGTGTATGTGACCATTAACATCTGCTAACCATGTGTATGTGACCAATAACATCTGCTAACCATGTGTATGTGACCAATAACATCTGCTAACCATGTGTATGTGACAAATACATTTGATTTGATTTAGAGGGTTCATCTGTGGAGTGGCCTCCAAACCTGTAGTCAGCACACACACAGTGTCAATGTTACAATAAACTAACGTTCGTTAAACCTGTAGTCCACACACAGTGTCAATGTTACAATAAACTAACGTTCGTTAAACATGTAGTTAGCACACACACAGTGTCAATGTTACAATAAACTAACGTTCGTTAAACCTGTAGTTAGCACACACACAGTGTCAATTTTACAATAAACTAACATTCGTTAAACATGTAGTTAGCACACACACAGTGTCAATGTTACAATAAACGAACGTTCGTTAAACCTGTAGTTAGCACACACACAGTGTCAATGTTACAATAAACTAACGTTCGTTAAACCTGTAGTTAGCACACACACAGTGTCAATGTTACAATAAACTAACGTTCGTTAAACCTGTAGTCCACACACACAGTGTCAATGTTACAATAAACTAACGTTCGTTAAACCTGTAGTTAGCACACACACAGTGTCAATGTTACAATAAACTAACGTTCGTTAAACCTGTAGTCCACACACACAGTGTCAATGTTACAATAAACTAATGTTCGTTAAACCTGTAGTCCACACAAACAATGTCAATGTTGCAATCAACTAACGTTTGTTAAACCTGTAGTCTACACACACAGTGTCAATGTTACAATAAACTAACGTTCGTTAAACCTGTAGTCCACACACACAGTGTCAATGTTACAATCAACTAACGTTCGTTAAACCTGTAGTCCACACACACAGTGTCAATGTTACAATAAACTAACGTTCGTTAAACCTGTAGTCCACACACACAGTGTCAATGTTACAATAAACTAACGTTCGTTAAACCTGTAGTCCACACAGACAATGTCAATGTTGCAATCAACTAACGTTCGTTAAACCTGTAGTCCACACACACAGTGTCAATGTTACAATAAACTATCGTTCGTTAAACCTGTAGTCCACACACACAGTGTCAATGTTACAATAAACTAACGTTCGTTAAACCTGTAGTCCACACACACAGTGTCAATGTTACAATAAACTAACGTTCGTTAAACCTGTAGTCCACACACACAGTGTCAATGTTACAATCAACTAACGTTCGTTAAACCTGTAGTCCACACACACAGTGTCAATGTTACAATAAACTAACGTTCGTTAAACCTGTAGTCCACACACACAGTGTCAATGTTACAATAAACTAACGTTCGTTAAACCTGTAGTCCACACAGACAATGTCAATGTTGCAATCAACTAACGTTCGTTAAACCTGTAGTCCACACACACAGTGTCAATGTTACAATAAACTAACGTTCGTTAAACCTGTAGTCCACACACACAGTGTCAATGTTACAATAAACTAACGTTCGTTAAACCTGTAGTCCACACACACAGTGTCAATGTTACAATAAACTAACGTTCGTTAAACCTGTAGTCCACACACACAGTGTCAATGTTACAATAAACTAACGTTCGTTAAACCTGTATTCCACACACACAGTGTCAATGTTACAATAAACTAACGTTCGTTAAACCTGTAGTCCACACACACAGTGTCAATGTTACAATAAACTAATGTTCGTTAAACCTGTAGTCCACACACACAGTGTCAATGTTACAATAAACTAACGTTCGTTAAACCTGCAGTCCACACACACAGTGTCAATGTTACAATAAACTAACGTTCGTTAAACCTGCATTCCACACACACAGTGTCAATGTTACAATAAACTAACGTTCGTTAAACCTGTAGTCCACACACACAGTGTCAATGTTACAATAAACTAACGTTCGTTAAACCTGTAGTCCACACAGACAATGTCAATGTTACAATAAACTAACGTTCGTTAAACCTGTATTCCACACACACAGTGTCAATGTTACAATAAACTAACGTTCGTTAAACCTGTAGTCCACACACACACACTGTCAATGTTACAATAAACTAACGTTCGTTAAACCTGTAGTCCACACAGACAGTGTCAATGTTACAATAAACTAACGTTCGTTAAACCTGTAGTCCACACACACAGTGTCAATGTTACAATAAACTAACGTTCATTAAACCTGTAGTCCACACACACAGTGTCAATGTTACAATAAACTAACGTTCGTTAAACCTGTAGTCCACACACACAGTGTCAATGTTACAATAAACTAACGTTCGTTAAACCTGTAGTCCACACAGACAATGTCAATGTTACAATCAACTAACGTTTGTTAAACCTGTAGTCCACACACACAGTGTCAATGTTACAATCAACTAACGTTCGTTAAACCTGTAGTCCACACACACAGTGTCAATGTTACAATAAACTAACGTTTGTTAAACCTGTAGTCTACACAGACAATGTCAATGTTACAATAAACTAACATTCGTTAAACCTGTAGTCCACACACACAGTGTCAATGTTACAATAAACTAACGTTCCTTAAACCTGTAGTTAGCACACAGACAATGTTAATGCTACAATCAAATAATGTTAGTTAAACCTGTTGTCAGCACACAGACAGTGTCAATGTTACATTTTACATTACATTTAAGTCATTTAGCAGACGCTCTTATCCAGAGCGACTTACAAATTGGTGAATTCACCTTCTGACATCCAGTGGAACAGCCACTTTACAATAGTGCATCTAAGTCATTAAGGGGGGGGGTGAGAAGGATTACTTATCCTATCCTAGGTATTCCTTGAAGAGGTGGGGTTTCAGGTGTCTCCGGAAGGTGGTGATTGACTCCGCTGTCCTGGCGTCGTGAGGGAGTTTGTTCCACCATTGGGGGGCCAGAGCAGCGAACAGTTTTGACTGGGCTGAGCGGGAACTGTACTTCCTCAATGGTAGGGAGGCGAGCAGGCCAGAGGTGGATGAACGCAGTGCCCTTGCTTGGGTGTAGGGCCTGATCAGAGCCTGGAGGTACTGCGGTGCCGTTCCCCTCACAGCTCCGTAGGCAAGCACCATGGTCTTGTAGCGGATGCGAGCTTCAACTGGAAGCCAGTGGAGAGAGCGGAGGAGCGGGGTGACGTGAGAGAACTTGGGAAGGTTGAACACCAGACGGGCTGCGGTTGCAATCAACTAACGTTCGTTAGCTAGCATTCGAGGGCTGACTGTTCTCAAATATTTTTGCAGTGTAAAAATAAAATGTTGCTAATTCGTGTAGTCTGGCTACTGCAGCAGACTACTGCTTGTCCATTTGCTTGCTAACAACATGTTATGGGATTTTCATGAATAATGACTAAATGATGTATACATTTATCTTAGAATTATAACTAAACAGAGTACTACTCTGTTAATGTATGAATGTATTAATCTTTTTATAATCATAATACTGAATATTAGGTGTGTAGTTTTAGTCAAGAATTAGAACAAGGACTTTCTGTTCCTTGTTAGAAACGAGCAGAGCTATCGTCAGACCGGCTGGAATGCTGTGTTCATTACAGGACATTCTGAGAGAGCTTGGGCTTGTAGTAGATTGTCTGCCACCTTTTAAAACCTCTTGATGCTATGGGGGCGCTATTTCATTTTTGGATAAAAAGACGTGCCCATTTTAAGCGCAATATTTTGTCACAAGAAGATGCTTGACTATGCATATAATTGATAGCTTTGGAAAGAAAACACTCTGACGTTTCCAGAACTGCAAAGATATTATCTGTGCGTGCCCTAGAACGGGAGCTACAGGCAAAACCAAGATGAAACGGCATCCAGGAAACCAGCAGGATTTTTGAGGCTCCGTTTTCCATTGTCTCCTTATATGGCTGTGAATGCGAGAGGAATGAGCCTGCCCTTTCTGTCGTTTCCCCAAGGTGTCTGCAGCATTGTGACGTATTTGTAGGCATATCATTGGAAGATTGACCATAAGAGACTACATTTTCCAGGTGTCCGCCCGGTGTCCTCCGTCGAAATTGGTGCGTCTTTTTCAGCTGCTGGTATTTTTCCATGCGAAGCAGGCTGAACATTTGAAAAACTGAACATTTGCTATGTAACTGAGAGTCTCCTCATTGAAAACATCCGAAGCTCTTCAAAGGTAAATGATTTTATTTATTTGGTTATCTGGTTTTTGTGAAAATGTTGCGTGCTAAATGCTACTCAAAATGCTAAGCTAGCTTTGCATACTCTTACACAAATTAGTGATTTGTAATGGTTCAAAAGCATATTTTGAAAATCTGAGATGACAGTGTTGTTAAGAAAAGGCTAAGCTTGAGAGCAGGCGCATTCTTTTCATTTTATTTGCGATTTTCAGAAATCGTTAACGTTGCGTTATGCTAATGAGCCTGAGGCTTTATACACGATCCCGGATCCGGGATGGGGAGTATCAAATTAAACAATGTGAGAAGGCTTGTGAACTATATTGCCATTGTATCTGAGAGGAGGAGGGACATTTATGATGAAATGTGAGGTATATAAACCAATGTACATGGTATTGTGACCAGAGCTCTCGGGAATAAACGCTACTGTTTAATTTTGAGGCTGATCTTTGTCTATTTTATGCAAATAAGAACCTTACAAATTCTTAGAAACGGACAAAGTGTTTTGCTTTGTTACAATTGAATTGGTTAATGAACATATAGGAATTAAATTCCTCTAACACAACAAGAAACCCAGATGAGGGAAACGTGAAAGCATCCAGGCAGCAGCGATGAGCTTGTCATTCGTTCTCCAACATTAGCTTTATTGTAGCGATAAAGCATTTTGTTTATTGTTATGTTTTATTGTATACAAGTTATATACATAGACAGAAGGGAGTTAGTTATAAATACAATACATTTGGCTGTAATTTAGTTTAGAAGAAAGACTTACGCAGTGGTGTAAAATACTTAAGCAGTACTTTAAAGTATTTTTACTTATGTAGTTTTTTGGTGGGAATCTGTACTTTACTTAAGTATTTAAATATTTGACAACTTTTACTTCACTACATTCCCAAAGAAAATGATATACCTTTTACTCCATACATTTTCCCTGACACTCAAAAGTACTCATTACATTTTGAATGCTTAGCATGACCGAAAATGGTTCAATTCACACACTTATCAACAGAACATCCCTGGTCATCCCTACTTCCTCTGATCTGGCGGACTCACTAAACACAAATGTGTTGTTTCTAAATTAAGTCTGAGGGTTGGAGTGTGCCACTGCCTAACCGTAAATAAAAAGAAAAAAAGAAAATTGTGCTGTCTGATTTGCTAAGTATAAGGCAATTTTAATTATTCATACTTTTACTTTTAATACTTGAGTATATTTGAGCAATTACATTTATTTTGATACATAAGTATATTTAAAACCAAATACTTTTAGAATTTTACTCAAGTAGAATTTTACCAGGTGACTATCACTTGGACTTGTCATTTTCTATTATGGTACCTTTACTTTACTCAAGTATGACAATTGGGTACTTTGTTCACCACTGGATTTAAGTTTATTTTTGACCGGATAATTACTTGTGAATTAGGTTTGATGCACCCATTGCAAAGACTTGCAAAAACAGCTCTTTGTCCTGTCTGTGCTGGTCGTGTACAGCAGCTGCCATTATATCAGCAGCCAAAGACCGAAAATAGTCCTTCTTAGACACCCCCTCACGAGAGGCCTATTCAGATACTCCCTCTTTGCTCATGTGTTCCAAGTTACTGCCAGGCAAGGCAACGATAACAAACAACAAGATTCTTAACGTTTTGACTTTACTCGACTTTTATAGATCACCTATAATGTTATCCAGGAACTTTCTGAAGAAATATTAGGATACATGAAACGTTTATTTGTTTGAACTTAATTCCGTGTTGATATTGAAGTAGATGTTTGATTGCTCTGGTCTAGGGACGCATCATTTGCAGCCTTGGGAATCTAATTTTCTCTCCGCAACTCCCTAGTCATTATCTCTACACTACAACAAAGTAGTCTACTGTACTGTAGCCAACAATATTTCATTCCATACAAAGAAATAATAGCTTCCACAATGGATCGGGTAAGTCTGGCTTTAACAGTAAAGGCCTGCTGTGTTGTGCAAAATGTATCGTCCTAGTTTTAATCGTCTTTGATCCTCCACATTCCTGTGTTGGGTTTAAACGTTTCGACCAAAAAAGCATGACGGGACAACTTGTTGGGATTTTTTTTCTTCTTCAAAGTAGCCTGCTACTATATCATGTTTTGGAATCTGTGATTATGAACGAATTATCTCTATTTTTTTCTTCTTCGTCAAAGTAGCCTACTACTATATCATGTTTAGGAATATGTGACTATGACCAAATAATCTCTCCTTCCTCCACAAAGTGTTCACATTCATTCACTGATTTCGAACACATTGTCCATTATTTGACCAGATACTCAAGTGTCCGCTCAAACAAAGAAAATAAAATGTCTTTAAAAATGGAAGGCAATCGGCAAAGAGGCAAGATCATGTGGGAACATTATAGCCAATGAGAGGGCAGACATGCGTGTTTCCACAGCCACAAATGTCTATATCGCATTTTTATTTATTTAAGGTTCGACGTAAAGCTAGAAGTGGTGTTAAGGTTAGGGTTAAAAAATAAAACATTTAAATCATTGCCACATAAGTACTGGAAAATTCACAATAAGATCAGGTGGGACCATTATCAGGCATAAAGTTAGAAGTTTTGTTAATAAGATCAATGGTAGAAATGGGCGTGTTTTATGGCTTTGTTTGCGGTAACGAGTGACGACAAGTCACTACTACCATATAAAGTGTCCTATTTTTATCAATACACTCCTAACAACCTAATCGTTACGAAATGTATATTCGATCAAAAAAGGCAGAAGCCAGATTTTGGGCCCAGTTATCCCTCTTGCTTCACCTCTTCATCGCTGTTTGAAAGGAAATGAAAGGTATGAGATATATGGTGGAAACTCGCCCATTCCTCCACCAATCTAATGCTCTTAGATTTGTGGGAAGTAGTGTACAATTGAACATTTGAGGAAAAGGGAGATGTTCGAGGGATGCACCCAAATCAGAGTTTAGACTAAATTAATACAATATTTGGTTTAATGTTAATCTATGTTGAATACTTCCAACAGGACAAATCTAGGCCTTCCCCTTCACCCTCCAGGAGTCCCCAGGTCTAATGTCTCCCTGTACTTTACTGCTGGGTCTGGTTGCCTGCAGGAAAACACCAGGGCAGAGTGGAACTGAGAGAGGAGAAGAGAAGAGGAATATGGAGATGTGATTTCATTAAGTAAGAACCATGGCGTGTGGATGAGACTACAGTCTGCTTCTGCAACAATTAATGAATTAATTATGTATTGGTGAAAATATCTGGTCGTTCCACCCAATTTTAAGAAGTGTACCAAAAAAAAAGTTTGATTTCACATTTTAACATTCTGTCATAAAAATCACATGTTCAACTTAATAAAATACATGTTTTGCCATCTCAAGAGGCTTAATGAAATATAAATACTATAGTCAGAGCCAATGTACCAAATAAAGTAACCGGGTTGACCGTAACAGGGGACTACTGAAAACAACAAAAACACTACATGGGTAAAATAGCCCTTTAAACCAGCCATAAATCTGCTTGTGACAGGGGGAATGGAAGCTAGTATTGTGCAACAGGAAGTAGTAATTAAATGCAGTCTTAACATAAAAAGTTATTGTTAAAACATCTCTAGCATGTCTGTCTGGATAGAAGGGTTGAGATGCTCACCACAAAACAGCAGTAAATTGATAAGGGTAGAACCAGCTCACCTGCTTTTACTCTGATTTGACTATTAGATGTTCAGTGTTTCTTTTGATAACCTTTTTTTTAAAGAATAGTTTCACCATATTAAAACAAGAGTTCAGTTCATGTAACAGACCTTAACTGTTCATGTAAGTTGACCTTAAAATGAGGGACAGATGTAAATGAATCACTAATCACATGAAATAAATCATGTTCAGAAATGACTGTCAAAGTAACCAAATAACTAGGGCTTTACATGCACACTAATCATTTCCTATTAAACTGATTATGGCAGTAGACTGAGTGTCATTAGTCATGTAAACATCGTACTCTGCTGATCTTAATTGGTGTAAGGTCATAACAGAAGTAAGCATACACCTTTAATAAACACCTGGTTTTCAATCTTTAGATTGATTAGAACATGTAAACACTTTAATCAGAGTTATAGAGGTGTATTTAATCTGTGTATGTGCTAACACAAGCAGCGCCAGCTAACATCTTTTGGCCGAGGGCAGTGAGTTCAGGAAAAACTAAAAGTATGCTGCTTAGAAATAGTTTTCACATACAAACTACATTTGTAATAACTCAGAATTAAATATGCTTAAAAAAACATGATTGCTTTTACAGAACCTTTATTTTGATAGCAATTTTTATTTATTTATCAAAGTCCCATCAGAGCAGCCTGATTTCAGATGTGTCCATGTAAACAGGTTTATTAGGGAAATTGTTCTACTTTCCAAGCATGTCAACGATTAAATTAAACTCGTATACTAATTGACTTCACAATAATCATATTATTATGCGCTTGTAACTTTACTCAATGATGGTAAAACTTGGAGTAATTATTGTATTAGATGGGTTAAAATCTTTCTAGAAGTTACACAGGGTTGACGGAGGGACCTTTCAAAATGCTGATTTGTGTCACTTTAGTTTCCCCCCCCAAAAAATCAGATTAATTGAATTCTCCATGTGTTCTGTATTAAATGGTACTTTATTGAATATTACAGTTTTAAAATGCAATATTAGCATGCAATTATTACAGGAAAAATGTCAAGGGGACCCAAAAGGCAGTCTTTCATAGACATCTGTTTATGGATCCATATTTGCAAAACGTAGTTATTCAATGTCTTTTTTTCACAGGGGGCAGCCCAAATCGTTGCTCTCTCAGTGGAAGGGGCTTATCATCTGGGGAGCTTCAACAACATCATGATGCTGACGAAGAGAAGAGTCTCTCCAAATCAGAACACCTCAAGAAACAACAGCATAGAGGTATACGGAAGAAACCTCACCACTGTTGCTTTGACTGTGGGAAGAGTTTTGCTAAACAGAAGGAATTGATGATTCATGAGCATATTCACAATGGAGAGAAACCATACCACTGCTCTCAGAGTGGTAAGAGTTTTGTTGCATTTAAAATCTAATCAGAGAATTCATACAAGGGAGAGGACTTACACCTGCTTTGATTGTGGGAAATACTTCAGTTGATCAGGAGACCTGACTGCACACCAACACATCCACACAGGAGTGAAGCCTTATAGCTATGATCAGTGTGGGAAGAGCTTCAATCATTCAGGATCCCTGATTAAACAACAACGCATACACACAGGAAAGAGACCTTATAGCTGTGATCAATGTGGGAAGAGTTTCAATCATTCAGGATCCCTGACTAAACACCAATGCATACACACAGGAGTGAAGCCTTATAGCTGTGATCAATGTGGGAAGAGTTTTGCTCTAGATTTCAATCTGACAACACACCAGCGAATACACACTGGAGAGAAACCTTACTCCTGTCTATGTGGAAAGAGCTTTGCTCATTCAGGGTCACTGAAAAACCACCAGAAAACACAAACATGTTGTCTTTCATCTCCCTTCTCTCAGGCACCAGTTCCAGATCCCTAAATAAAGTTTACATAGAAAACATCTTGTAAAGAGTCATCCATCTCCCATTCTAACACTTTACTAAGTCTGGTAACCTGTGTAGCATAATATGCATCTCTGGATCCATGTGTATCAAGTGGCTTGGAGTAGGAGTGTTCAGAGCTGTATCTTATTTCTATATCTCCTATTATCCATTAAATAACTTTAATGAAGAATGTTTCAACAATACAAGGTGTGTATTCATTTATTCAATAGAAAAATAAATTACATCCATTATCTGCTCAACAATGTCTGCTTATCACAATGTTTTTAAAATCTATAATAATTTTGAATGAGGATCATTGGCCTCTTGTATAAATCATTTGGTCCTAAAAGATGTTCTGCCAATTGGTCTGAGGGTCACAGTCACCTGCATGAACCAAAACCGAGTGAGAGAAGAGCGAGCAGTCTCTTCAGAAATACAATTCCAGCACAATGTCCTATACATTACCATTCTACTTCTTTTTGGTGAGTTGTTACGTGGAACAAATGTTTGTATTGTCAGGACCCGGTTACAAACCCAGGTCTCTGGAGTGAGAAACAGTCACTTAACCTACTGAGCCACGAATAGTCGGCAGAACCCAGAAGATGAGGCAGACACAGCAGTACTTGAGACAGTGCATTTAATAAAGTAAAAAAGGAAAGTCCTTCAGGCAAACATAAGTCCACAACGTCAAAAGGAATTCCACGAGAACCAAGGTAATCCTCCAAGACAAAAAGGTAAATCCACAAGGTGGTAGGTATAGCATGAAAAAGCCTGAAAAGATACTCAAAAATAATTAAAAAACATAATTCCACAAGCGAGTCCAACGGAAGCAACAAAAGTTCACAGCATACTAGGGCTGGGTGCTAACATACAAACACAGAGCAAAGAACTGAGGAAAACTAAGGGTTTAAATACAATCAGGGGAAACGAGGCACAGGTGCAAATAATAACAGGGAACAAGGGAAAACAAAAGGTCAAAAAGCACAATGGGGGCATCTAGTGACCAAAAACCGGAACAACCCTGGCCAAACCCTGACATGTATGAAAATATTGTAAAACATTACCTGGAATGTGGTTTCATGTTTTCTTGTTTTGTTTTACATTGCTGATTGCATATTCATTTTTTAAATATTCTGTAGAAGAGACCAGGATATGTTGTTGTCCTGGGTCCCACTACTCAGTGTTATAGTGATGGTCCTGAGAATAGAGACCAGGATATGTTGTTGGCCTGGGTCCCAATACTCAGTGTTATAGTGATGGTCCTGAGAATAGAGACCAGGATATGTTGTTGGCCTGGGTCCCACTACTCAGTGTTATAGTGATGGTCCTGAGAATAGAGACCAGGATATGTTGTTGTCCTGGGTCCCAATACCCAGTGTTATAGTGATGGTCCTGAGAATAGAGACCAGGATATGTTGTTGGCCTGGGTCCCAATACTCAGTGTTATAGTGATGGTCCTGAGAATAGAGACCAGGATATGTTGTTGGCCTGGGTCCCACTACTCAGTGTTATAGTGATGGTCCTGAGAATAGAGACCAGGATATGTTGTTGTCCTGGGTCCCACTACTCAGTGTTATAGTCCTGGTCCTGAGAATAGAGACCAGGATATGTTGTTGTCCTGGGTCCCACTACTCAGTGTTATAGTGATGGTCCTGAGAATAGAGACCAGGATATGTTGTTGTCCTGGGTCCCAATACTCAGTGTTATAGTGATGGTCCTGAGAATAGAGACCAGGATATGTTGTTGTCCTGGGTCCCAATACTCAGTGTTATAGTACTGGTCCTGAGAATAGAGACCAGGATATGTTGTTGTCCTGGGTCCCACTACTCAGTGTTATAGTGATGGTCCTGAGAATAGAGACCAGGATATGTTGTTGTCCTGGGTCCCAATACTCAGTGTTATAGTGATGGTCCTGAGAATAGAGACCAGGATATGTTGTTGTCCTGGGTCCCAATACTCAGTGTTGTAGTCCTGGTCCTGAGAATAAAACAGGTTTAAAACAACAGAAACATGTATCTTACAGTGCTACACATCTGCTATAATAACTGATTTTTCCTGCTTAATTGAAGTAACAGGTGTAGTTTTTCAACAGTTATAAAGTGTGTTTGTTGTCTCTCTTTATGTTTCTATGGCTGCAGGAAGGGAGATGCAACAATAGCCTTGAGAACATTTGGACTCAAATTGAACTCTTTCCCAAGTTGCTGTCAGGTAAAAGTAGACGAAAGCAGACTTACAGGATTATTCTTGAAAGGGGTGTTGTTGAATGTTCCCTTTGCAGAAAACAGCCCCAAAGCATGATGTTTCCACCCCATGCTTCACAGTAGGTATGGTATTCTTATGATGCAACTCAGCATTCTTTGTCCTCCAAACACGACGAGTTGAGTTTTTACCAAAAAGTTATATTTTTGTTTCATCTGACCATATGACATTCTCCCAATCTTCTTCTGGATCATCCAAATACTCTCTAGCAAACTTCAGACGGGTCTGGACATGTACTGGTTTTAGCAGGGGGACACGTCTGGCACTGCAGGATTTGAGTCCCTGGCGGCATAGTGTGTTACTGATGGTAGGCTTTGTTACTTTGGTCCCAGCTCTCTGCGGGTCATTCACTAGGTCCCCCGTGAGGTTCTGGGATTTTTGCTCACTGTTCTTATGATCATTTTGACCCCACAGGGTGAGATCTTGCGTGGAGCCCCAGATCGAGGGAGATTATCAGTGGTCTTGTATGTCTTCCATTTCCTAATAATTGCTCCCACAGTTGATTTCTTCAAACCAAGCTGTTTACCTATTGCAGATTCAGTCTTCCCAGCCTGGTGCAGGTCTATAATTTAGTTTTTTGTGTCCTTTGACAGCTCTTTGGTCTTGGCCATAGTGGAGTTTGGAGTGTGACTGTTTGAGGTTGTGGACAGGTGTCTATTATACTGAAAACAAGTTCAAACAGGTGCCATTAATACAGGTAATGAGTGGAGGACAGAGGAGCCTCTTAAAGAAGAAGTTACAGGTCTGTGAGAGCCAGAAATCTTGCTTGTTTGTAGGTGACCAAATACTATTTTCCACCATAATTTGCAAATAAATTCATTAAAAATCCTACAATGTGATTTTCTGGATTTTCTTTTCTCATTTTGTCCGTAATAGTTGAAGTGTACCTATGATGAAAATTACAGGCCTCTCTCATATTTTAAAGTGGGAGAACTTGCGCAATTGGTGGCTGACTAAATACTTTTCTGCCCCACTGTACACCCACACTTCGAACCCTATTCAGACTTGAGAACCTAACATCGACGAGAGTCCAAAAATATTGCCTAATGTCCACATTTTATTGACTTAAGTCCATGTTACGTCAACATATCTCAATATTGAATCGGGCCCTTCATACACATCATGCAAAATACATTGTAATTGTTGTAGTTTTTAGTCAAATGTTTTGTAAAATGCAGTATAATTTTTCATGAAAATGATTTGGGGTTAAACCATCTCTCAGTATTTGCTGGACTTGATTTCACTTAGTACGCTCCATGTATTAAATAACATTAAATAACAATATAATCAGCTTTATTTAATGGGGCCTAACAATAAATCTACACAGTGATTTAAATGTTTTCTCTTTCCGTCCTGAATGAGGTAAGTCACAGGTCCCAGTCTCCAGATTACTGTCGCCTGAATCCATTTCTCTTTCCCTGTCGCACTTGTTCTTCCTCCTGGAAAACTCGAAGGTGTAGTCTACCATGGTCATGGTGTTTCTTTTGTTTGGCATGTTTTTCTTCCACTGTTTTAGCTAAGTCAGGTCGGAGTAGGTTGAGGCGTGTTCGGATCTGGCGCTTCAGGAAGAGCTCAGCAGGGGTCTGACATGTGACTCTGTGGGGGGTCCTGCGGAACATTGGCTCAGCGATGCTTGAGAAAGACAGTATATTGTCTGTTGTCCTCAAACATTTTTTATCAGGGCTCGCTTGAGTATCTGGACTGACCTTTCTGCTGCACCAATCGAGGCAGGATGGTAAGCAGGAAGGGTCTGCTTGATTCTGTAGTTTTTTAGGAATTGTTTGAAAGCAGAAGAGACCAGCTGTGGTCCATTATCAGAGACAATTCCATTGCACAATCCATAGGCTGCAAACAGCATTCGTAGGTTTTTGATGAAGTTTGTTAATGTCTTTGAAGTTTTGTGAAAAACTTCCAACCACTTTGAATCACTATCGATTATCACCTAACAAAGGAATGTTCTCACCCAGCAAAGGAATGTTCTCACCCAGCAAAGGAATGTTCTTACCAAGCAAAGGAATGTTCTTACCAAGCAAAGGAATGTTCTTACCAAGCAAAGGAATGTTCTTACCAAGCAAAGGAATGTTCTTACCAAGCAAAGGAATGTTCTAACCTCGCAAAGGAATGTTCTCACCTCTGACGTGGAAATTTCCTCTATTTACCAAATCATGGGAGCAAACCACACACACAAGTCAGATTTAGTTATCAAAGTCCATCTTTAATTATATGAGCTCTACCACAAACCCTGTGACTCTCAGATCAATTCAGTGTCTATCAATGAATTCTCTGAGAGTCCCTTCCACATTGCAATAGCATTTTGACTTTCAACAGTTCAGTATCTCTAATGAAAAGTTGAGAGTCCCAACATAATGGCAAATGGGATCTTTTATAGCGAAGATCCACCCCCCCTAGACGACATGACAGTCCACAGGTCCCAGGAACTTACACAAAGAAAGACTTTACTTCAGAGAGGAGTATCCCCTAGCCAGACAGAGTTGGCTATAAATGATCGTTCAGTTTGGTCTCCTAAACAAAGCTCTTATTTTGTCCTTGGTACAAAATGGTACCAAGACATTACCCCCACCCTATGATATATAACAAATTGTCATTTAAATACAACCAATTCTAAATACAACCAATCCTGGACAAGCTCACGGAGAGGAGAATGAGGCTATAGGTTAAGATAGAGGGAGCATAGAATGATTCCAGACACTGCCATCCTCCTCTCCCCGATGGGAAAAGTAGGGAGTGACTGGCACACAGACACAGTGGAGCAAAAGATATGTTTACACATGATGACACCTTGACCTCTCCCCTCACTGCGGCCCAAGCAACTTAGTCCTGACAGAGAACAGAGAACTGCCAATGGTCACCACTATAGTACAACAAAATACATTCTTATGAGAAATAACTCATAAGCATATCATGAAAATAAAACATCCTTTCTATGTTACCCAACTAATTCTGATTATTCCCCAACACCTCGCAAAGGAATGTTCTCACCCAGCAAAGGAATGTTCTCACCCAGCAAAGGAATGTTCTCACCCAGCAAAGGAATGTTCTTACCTCGCAAAGGAATGTTCTCACCCAGCAAAGGAATGTTCTCACCCAGCAAAGGAATGTTCTCACCCAGCAAAGGAATGTTCTCACCCAGCAAAGGAATGTTCTCACCCAGCAAAGGAATGTTCTTACCTCGCAAAGGAATGTTCTTACCCAGCAAAGGAATGTTCTCACCCAGCAAAGGAATGTTCTTACCTCGCAAAGGAATGTTCTCACCCAGCAAAGGAATGTTCTCACCCAGCAAAGGAATGTTCTTACCCAGCAAAGGAATGGTCTCACCCAGCAAAGGAATGTTCTCACCCAGCAAAGGAATGGTCTCACCCAGCAAAGGAATGTTCTCACCCAGCAAAGGAATGGTCTCACCCAGCAAAGGAATGGTCTCACCCAGCAAAGGAATGTTCTTACCCAGCAAAGGAATGTTCTCACCCTGCAAAGGAATGTTCTTACCTCGCAAATGAATGTTCTCACCCAGCAAAGGAATGGTCTCACCCAGCAAAGGAATCGTCTCACCAAGCAAAGGAATTTTCTCACTGTGTTTTCTTTAATGGCAGGTAACTCAGAGCATCATGGAAACACAGTTCCGAGACCAGAGACAGCAGCCTCTGTGTCTAACTGCATGTCCAAATCCTTTCCATCCAATGTGACATTCATTGTAACGCCCTTTTCCCATTGGAAGAAGTGTAAACTTTATACACCCCAAAAAACTGAATCATCCTCCTTACTCTTGCCATGGCTCAGAGCAGTGTCAACATAGTGTGTCTGTCCTACTCTGCCATTCCTACATGCAGAGGCAATGTGTCCAACTTTAAAACAGACATGTATTTCTCATTTTTGAATCTGCAACCACGAGCAGAATGTTTTCCTCTGCTCTTGTAGCATGGTTGCTGACCAGAATTCTCTTGCCCTGTGTTATTTTTTTATACTGTTTCTCGACATTGTCATTTCTGCCCTTGAACTGTCCGTTTCCTGTCCTGGGAAATGTTTTAGCATTTTTATTCACTGCATTTACTGCTTGAGTCTCTTTTGTTACTCTGTAATATCCCTTGTGTACTTGGAAGCTAACTTCATTGATAATGCAATCTCACATGCCTTTCTGAATGTTAGATCCTTCTCTGATAGCATCTTGTGCTGCAAAGCTTCAGAGCACAGTCCACTAACAAACTGATATCTCAATGCTTTTCCTAGATATGGCCAAAAACACAACTACCTGACAGCTATCGCAAAGCCAGCGCATAATCAGACACATACTCTCCTTCCTTCTGGTTATGTTTTTTTCAAATGAAATTGCTCCGCAATCACCAGAGGTTTTGGTTTGAAGTGAGCAAGCAACACTAGCTTCAGTTCCTCATACTGGAAAGTACTTGTATCAGGTGTGATCAGTCTCTTTAATAGTCCATATGTCTCTGCACCGATCACAGAAAGAAACACACTGACATTCTTGTCGTCTTTAAGTCTTTAATGTCATTTGCAAACATCCATAGCTCCAGGAGAGAGGTGCTCATCTGGGAAACTTTACTAATTCAAAAAATGATAGTACAACACCCGCATGTTTGAGGCAGCACCTTCTGCTGGGTCTGGTCGACTGCAGGAAAACACCGGGGCAGAGTGGAACTGAGAGAGGAGAAGAGGAAGATGGAGATTTGATTTTGTTAAGAACCATGTGGATTAGATTACAGTCTGCTTCTGTAACAATTAATTGGTTAATTATATATTGGATGAAAATATCTGGTAGTTCCACCCAATTGAGAAGTGTAACTTGGTGCCCACAAGATTTCACCTAATTTTAACATTCTGTCATGAAATGCACATGTTCAACTTCATAAAAACACGTGTTCCCATCTCGAGGTTATATGAAAATGCATACTGTACTAAGTGCCGATGTGCTAAATACAGTAACATGGGACAACTGAAAACAACAAAACCACTATTTCACATTGGTAAAATAGTCCTTTAAATCAGTCACATTTTTTCTTATGACAGGTGTCGTGACTTTACTATCAGTAAATTGAAGACATAGTTTTATCAAAGATTCCGTGTAATTAGTATAACGCGATCAAAGTAATTTATCCTGTAACTGAAATTAACTAGAAAGTCGGGGCACCACGGAAAGTATTAAGATTATAAAGTTATAATTTCCCAATATAACCTTTCAGATATTTTCATATCTGATCAATAGTCTTCCGATTAATTAATTATTTATTTTACCTCACGTTCGTCTCATTCCAAACGTCGTAAATTGTTGATCTGCACGAATCCAGTCTTGACTATGAGTCATCCATACATCAATTGTCTTAAATAATTTATTTATTACTAATTAATTCACAGAAATGCATAAACAAACAGTAAATATGGTTACATGAAATTATAGAATGTGCCCGAGTGGGTTAACCCGGCATCGCGGCTTGTTTGACAAAAGGGGAGTGGGGGTAGGGAGATGTCACATCAGAGTTAATAATTTTACAACTGAAATGCTATTCCTTACACATGAACGCTCACTCAGTCGGGAACAATTGCAATCAATATATATATTTACGCTCAGTATGTCGTCTTGATCGCTGGTGAAAAGTTAATTTATTTTGCAGAATTGTCCTCTCATCCTCTCTCTCTCTCGGTTGGGGTTAGAGGGGATTATTCAGAGTGACATTCGTTATAGAGTGGATGTTTCGGCGGTTGTGGTTCTTCGCCTTCAATGATGCCGAATTCCTAGCTGCAGTCTCTCCATCAGGGAGACTGTAGTCCCATGTATGACAACATCTCAGGCTCTGCAGCACAGAGAGCAGACAGAGGAGAGCAGGATGACATTTTCAACACCAGCGTCCACTTCACTTGGTCCAATAACCAGGAAGTGCCTCTGCATTCCACTGTTCAACTGCCTCAACCCCAGAAAGAGGATGAGGATGTCCAGCGTGATGCTGTGAAATTCTACCGCCCAAGTGCTGCCACCCGGTGAGCCAGTCCAGATATTACAACATCTCAGAAAAATTATAAAATAAATGGTTCATGTGCTTGACAATTAGGAATGCATAAGACTTGTATGTTCAGCAGATCAGCAGTTGTTCAAATAAATGTATTAAGATGTACAATGACTTCACACCCTTACCGTCGGGCTGACGGTGTCGGAGCATGAGGTCTAACACCAACGGGCCAGAGACAGTTTCTATCTACAAGCCATCAGACTGTTAAACAGCAACCACTAACATTGAGTGGCTGCTGCCAACACACTGAATCAACTCCAGCCACTTTAATAATGGGAATTGATGGGAAATGATGTAAAATATATCAATAGCCACTTTAAACAATGCTACCTAATATAATGTTTACATACCCTACATTATTCATCTCATATGTATACGTATATACTGTACTCTATATCATCTACTGCATCTTTATGTAATACATGTATCACTAGCCACTTTAACTATGCCACTTTGTTTACATACTCATCTCATATGTATATACTGTACTCGATACATCTACTGTATCTTGCCTATGCTGCTCTGTACCATCACTCATTCATATATCTTTATGTACATATTCTTTATCCCCTTACACTTGTGTATAAGACAGTAGTTTTGGAATTGTTAGTTAGATTACTTGTTGGTTATTACTGCATTGTCGGAACTAGAAGCACAAGCATTTCGCTACACTTGCATTAACATCTGCTAACCATGTGTATGTGACAAATAAAATTTGATTTGATTTGCTTAACACTTGAACTGGACTGACCACCTGCAATGTTTCCTCGCACCTTAGCACACACACACACACACACACACACACACACAATCATGCACAAACACACACACACACACACACATACATTCATGCTACACATCACAACTGTTGCTACCAGACTCTTATTATGATTGTTAAATACTGCACTATTGAACCCATTGCCCCTCATTGTCACGACTTCTGCCGAAGTCGTTGCCTCTCCTTGTTCGGGCGGCGTTCGACGTCACCGGTCTTCCAGCCATCATTGATCCTTTTTTCATTTTCCATTGGTTTTGTCTTGTCTTCCCACACACCTGTTTTCAATCCCATTCATTACCTGTTGTGTATATAACCCTCTGTTTCCCCTCATGTCTTTGTCAGAGATTGTTTTATTGTCAGAGATTGTTTTATTGTCAGTGTAGTGTGTTGTTGTACAGGTGCGTGTCGGGTCCTTTGTACCCATGTTTGTTTGTTATGTACATTTAGTGTTATGGAGCAAACTCCGTGGACTTTATTAAAAGACTCCATTTTACACGCCGTTTGACTCTCCTGCGCCTGACTTCCCTGCCACCTATACACCTATGCATGACACTCATCCTCCCCTTCCCCAAAGCACAAGAAAATAATGGACTATTAATCATCTCCCTTGTATTATACTTATGCTACAATGTTTATTCTATTGAGACATTTTCTTTATCTTTTATTATGTCTTATTGTTGTTGCATTATTGAGAAGGAACCTGCCAGTAAGCATTTAGTTGGACAGTGTTTACCATGTGTATCCTGTATATACAACTAATATAACTTGAACCGGTGACTTTAAATGAGACCCCAGAAGTGAGGATTGATGATGACATGTTGCATCTCCTTTCTCATCAGACCTCTCTCACAGGCAGCTGAGGAGGACTCCTCTGTGTTCTATAGAACAGTCAACAAACCCAGAACCAAGAAGACCTGAACACAAGATGATCTCTGCTGTGTCCCAAATGATACCTTGTTCCCTCTAGTGCACTATGTAGTCGTGGGCTCATGGCTTGAGACTGAGCTTTGCTTTGTATATCTGAAAGGGAACAAGACAATACCAAACTTGTCATTAAGCAGTATTTCTTTAGCTCTTTGCGTGAGGTTTAGCAAGAGGAAAATGTTGCCCTTAATGCTTTAGGTCGTCATGGGTGGTGGCACAACAAATTGGGGAATAATTACTGTAGCTTCAGTACGGTCAACGATTAATGTACAATACTATATAGCCACACTGTTATTCACTTCAGAACCTATTCAGAATTTAGATAAGTTGACTTCACATGGACATTAGTCCAAAATTGTTGTCTACTTATCTCAAGTCTGAATTGGGCCATTCATACACATCTTGCTATTAATAATGTAAAAAAAATGTTTAAATCATTTTGTAAAATGCTCCATTAAAATTATCTTCATTTAGTGTTGAACTATCCTCTTGAATAAAAGTATATGATAAAACTGGGCTTGATTTCACCCCCCAGAAATGTCACCTATGTTTAACTAGGAGCAGCTCATTTGGGAAACTTTACTCATCCAAAACATGGTAGTACAACACGGGCATGTTTGAGGCAGCAAATTCTATCAATGTATTAAAGTTAAGAGGTCACAGGATTTACCAATCAGGTAAGTGATAATCGTGTCTGGGCAGATTACCAAGTTAATAGACCAATCTATTACACCATCCATCCACCAGCCTAGAATAGACACTGTCTGAAATGGCATCCTATTACCTATATACTGTCAGGTGACATTTCAGATGCAGCCATCCTCTCTAATAGTTAGAAGTCAAACAAATGATGTCAGGAACTACAAATGTCAAGTCACTATTGTGGATTGTCTTTGCAATGACGTCTCACAAATCATCATCGCCATGGTGATGCTCCATGACAATTTATTTGGACGGTTGAAGTGTTGTAGAGGAGTGGGAGAAACAACACTACACCCTTTGGGAAAACCTTAAAGGGTTGTTTCGGCTGTCCCCATAGGAGAATCCTTTCAACAGACCAGATGTTTTTTAACTTTCTGTGGAGAAACCGTACCCATTACATTAGGAAACTGTTGCATTGAACACATGAGTATGGTGGGCTGAATTTTCTGGACATTCCTACTTTAAATAATACTTTTAAGATCAATTTGATGAAACACTTCCTAAGAACTACTTCTATGTGAAACTTTATTCCTCATCATGCCTTTTCTACTTTGGTGGCCTTAACTTCATGTTGGTTTGCTATTGATAAAGTTCCAGTGAAGCTCTGCTTTTCATCAACAGGTTTTCTAGTCATGAACCTTCATTTAGAAGCATCATTTCTCTCCACACATATATTATATTTGGAATAATCAGCACATATTGTATAACAATTAATCTTTGTTTTTTAAAATATTGGTTGAGAAATAATATCCTATTGGTGAGACAACTTGAAAATGCAGAGTATTTTACTTCATTATGACTCATTCTTATCACTTTACAAGATCCTTATAACACTTAAAGAGTTTACAATTATTTTAGTCTCCATTCCCTCAAGTGTTGCTTTATTTTTTATTTACTTATTTAACTAGGAAAGTCAGTTAGGAACAAATTCTTATTTACAATGACAGCAGATTAATAACTGCTTTGTTCAGGGGCAGAACAACAGACTTCTACCTTGTCAGCTTGGGGACTCAATCTCGCAACCTTTCCGGTTACTAGTCCAATGCTTTAACCACTAGGCTACCTGCCACCCCATTATTCAGGAGCATGTTAAGACCCTCAGAACCTATCTTCGATTACCCCTGTTGACTCAATAGTAGTAAAGATTTGTTTTTGTTTTAGTCTACTCAACAACAGAGCGATACTTTTCTTGTATCAACAGGATTTTGTATCTATATATACACCTTATGCAATTCCTTATTGATATCGTTTTATTGATAATATCTGTTGTCTCATACAAACGTACTTTCTAACACAATTAAGGAAGTTTATTATAAAATGATTCATTAATTTTACCCTGCCAACCACGAAATGAAGAATAAAAAATAGATACATTCAAATTGTACCTTTTGCAACAGTTTTGCATCTTTGAATGGTATTAATGAAAAAAAATATTGGCAAGATATCAGTAGATTTATAATGGAAAATCTGCATTTAGATTTGACAATATTATGGAGAGACGTATTACATTCATTCTTTACCGACGATAGAAATCATTTGGATGGACATTTTTATTATTCATTCACTCGCCGTACAGTAGGTGGCAGCAATACGGCAATAGGTGTAGTCTGCCATAAAACCTTAAAGAAGAACAAGATGAGAGCAAAGCAGTTTAACTGTACTGTTGTAGCTGAAAACATTTCATATCATACAAAGGAACAGTAGCTTCCACAATGGATCGGGTGAGTCTGGTTTTAATAACAGTATAGGTCTGCTGTGTTGTATAAAATGTCTAGGCCTAGTTTTCATCATCGTTGAACCTCCACATATTCTGTTTAGTTCTCTTTGGGGCGGCAGGTAGCCTAGTGGTAAGAGCGTTGGGCCAGTAGCCGAATCCCGAGCTGACAAGGTAAACATATGTCGTTCTGTTCCTGAACAAGGCAGTTGACCCACTGTTCCTAGGCCGTGATTGTAAATACGAATGTGTTCTTCACTCACTTGCCTAGTTATTATATATTTTTTTAATAACCTGCAACTATATAATTTGTATTTATTATGGATCCCCATTAGCTGCCAAGGCAGCAGCTACTCTTCCTGGGGTCCAGCAAAATTTAGACAGTTCATACAGTCATGTTTCGGGATCTGTGACTATGACCTAATTCTCTCCTTCCGCCCAGTGTGCACATGTTCACATTCCTTCACTGATTTCTTACACATTAGCCATTATTTGACCAGATATTCAAGTGGCCGTTCTAACAAAAGAAAAGAAATGGCTTCAGTCCAAACACGTTGTTTTTCCCTCTTGTATCCCCGTCGAAACCGGATGCAGTTTGATTGCCATTTTAATAAGGGAGGTCCAATTCCCGAGTTGGCCCTCGATTTTGCTTGAAGGAGCGAGTGAACAACTTGGTCATTTGATGGGTTGATATGACCCACAATCCAATGCAAACTGTAGTCACATGTCAAACTCTGGTGGCCGCGAAGTGTCACATTTAATCAACAACCTGCACTTAAGGCATCTCAGAAAAATATTAATCGAGCGTTCTAAAAAATATATATATTGATTTTAGCTTTGGAAAATTGGCTTAGTTTTGTAGTGAGGAGTGCAATTCAGAAGTGTAATGGAATAAATGACCATACTTTGGGTAACTGTAGCTAGCTACCTTACAGGAGTGCTAGCGAGATACATTTCCTTACTCGGTAACGTTACAATAATAATAATAATTGTATTTTTTGCTCCAAGATGGCATAGCAGTTCAGACGTCTTTTGTCCTCGTCTTGTCGTGTCCCAATTATTTATTTATTTATTTACAACTTTTGTTTCACATACGTTTTTGAAATTTTCCATAAACGCATCTTCAAAACACTCTCCTGCAACCCGCCTCACCAATTTATATTTATAAAAAACTATTATTTACCTCGAATCTGTAATCCTCCAAGAAGCTAGCCAGAAACTCCAAGAAACTAGCCAGAAGCTAATCAGAAGCTAGTTAGCTTCTTTACTGGCAAATCGTTAGTATTCAGCGAACCACGGTTTGTGGTCATCAGCTATCATTTAGCTCGAAAATCTATTGCCAGTTTTGTACAGCACAGCGCGGCTTGGAACGGAACACACCGGACCAATTTCTCTTTCCATGTCCCTGGATTTCAACCGCTAACTCTGGACATTCATACCTGGATCTCACAGCTAGCTAGCTGCTATCCGTGTGACTATCGGCTTTCGTCGATTCCGGAGCAAACATCAATTATTCCGGAGCTAGCCAGCTGAAGAGTTCAATACGGCAATAGGTGTAGTCTGCCATAAAACCTTAAAGAATGACAAAATTAGAGCAAAGCAGTTTAACTGTACTGTTGTAGCTGAAACCATTCATATCATACAAAGGAACAGTAGCTTCCACAATGGGTCGGGTAAGTCTGGTTTAACATTATATGCCCGCTGTGTTGTATAAAATGTCTAGGCCTAGTTTATCATCTTTGAACCTCCACATTGCTGTGTTCTGTTTGGAGCGGCAGGTAGCCTAGTGGTAAGAGCGTTGGGTCAGGAGTCGAATCCCGACCTGACAAGGTAAACATAATGTCGTTCTGTTCCTGAACAAGGCAGTTGACCCACTGTTGATGGTCCGTCATTGGAAATAAGAACTTGCTCAAAACTGACTTGCCTAGTTATCTTTTTTTAAATAGCCTACAATTGTCATTTGTATTTATTATGGATACTCTTCCTGGGGTCCAGCAAAATTAAGACAATTCATACAATCATGTTTCGGGATCTGTGACTATGACCTAATTCTCTCCTTCCGCCCAGTGTGCACATGTTCACATTCCTTCACCGATTTCTTACACATTAGCCATTATTTAACCAGATATTCAAGTGGCCGTTCTAACAAAGAAAAGAAATGGCTGCAGTTCCAAACGTTGTTTTTCCCTCTGTTGTATCACCGTCGAAACCGGATGCAGTTTGATTGCCATTTTAAGGGAGGTCTAATTCCCTTAAATTGGCCCTCGATTTTGCTTGAAGGAGCGAGTGAACAACCTTGGTTGCTTGCGGGTATGTTATGACCCACAATTCAATGCAAACTGTAGTCACATGTCAAACTCTGGTGGCCGCGAAGTGTCAAATTTAATCAACACCCTGCACTTTAAGCATCTCAGGAATATGAATCGAGCTGTCTAAAAAAATCTATTGATTTTAGCTTTGGAAAATTGGCTCAGTTTCGTATTGATTAGTGCAATACAGAAATGTATTGGAATAAATGACCAAACTATGGGTAACTAACTGGCTATCTGACAGGAGTGTTAGCTTACCAGGTTCATTAATCGCTTTTGGTTGGTTGTTTTTAAGTTAAACTTCAAGATTTCCACCAGGGACGTTGCCTCTCCCATAATCACTCTCCCTCGCTTGGGCAAGGGACATTTTAAGGTACACTCGGATGTAAAACGTCATTCAAGGGCTGAGGGTTTAGAGCCGAGGGCTGTTGAATTTGAAATGCAGCTGGAAGGCAATCAGGAAGATGCAATATCAGGTGGGACCATTATAGTCAATGAGAGGGCAGATATGCATGTTTCCACTAGTTACCACAGCCACAAAGTCAAACGCCTATAATGTATTTTTATTAATTTAGGGTTATGCATAAAGTTAGTGTTTGCTAGGTTAGGGTTAAAATCACATTTAAAAAGACCAGTTGTATAAATGGGCTTGGGTTGTGGTAACTAGTGATGACCAGGCACTACTTCCATACAAAGTTTTTTTTTTTTTCTCAAAGTTGCCTGGATGTGACGTGTTCTACTTTTACCAATACACTCCTAACAACCAACTCGTTACGAAAATGTATATATGATCAAATAAGCCAGATTTTGGGCCCAGTTATCCCTCTTGTTACTCCTCTTCCGCGCTGTTTGATAGGAAATGACTGGTATAAGAAATACGGTGGAAACTAGCCCATACCTCCACCAATCCAACGCTCTTAGATTTGTGGGTTGCAGTGAACGATTGAACATTTCAGGTTAAAGGAGATATTCCAGGGATGCACCCAAATCAGAGGTTCAGACTAATACAATATTTGGTTTAATGATCAACTGTAATACTTCTTGCGGCCAACAGCAAAAGGCTAGCCTGTCCCCCTCCACCCTCCAGGAGTCCCCAGGTCAACTGCCTCTCCGTACTTTACTGCTGGTTCTGGTCGACTGCAGGAAAACACCGGGGCAGAGTGGAACTGAGAGAGGAGAAGAAATGGAAGATGGAGATTTCATTTCATTAAGTAAGAACCATGTGGGTTAGATTACAGTCTGCTTCTGTAACAATGAATTGGTTCATTATATACTGATGAAAATATCTGGTTGTTTCACCTAATTTTGAGAAGTGTAACTTGCTCCCCCCAAAAGTTTGATTTCACCTAATTGTAACGTTCTTTCATTTAAGAGCACATGTTCAACTTCATAAAAACATGTTTTCCCAAGAGGTTATATGAAAATACATACTGTAGTAAGTGCCAATGTGCTAAATAAAGTAACAGGGGACAACTAAAAAGAACAACCACTGGTTTACAATGGTAAAATCAGCCACAAATGTGCTTATGACAGGGTCAATGGAAGCTAGTTTTGTTCCACAGGTGGTAAAAATTGAATGCAAGCTTCACAAAAAAATATATTCTACCACATCAATTTATGGGTAAAATGGTTCACTTGCTCAGTTTTCTACAAAAAACACCAGATAATTGATAAAAAGACTAGAACCAGCTTACCTGCCTTTGCTCTACAATTTGACTATTTCATGTTCAATGTTTCTTTTGCCCAAAAATGTAAGGAACAGTTTCACCATATTACAACATGGGTTGACCTTAAAATGAGGGACAGATGTAAATTAATCACTAATTAAATTAAATAAATAATGTTCAGAAATGACTGTCAAAGTAACCAAATAACTAGGGCTTTATATGCACACTCATAATTTGCCATTAAACACCTTTCACTGGTGATCTTAATTGGTGTAAGGTCATAACCGAAGTAAGGATACGCCTTCAAAAGCACCTGGTTTTCTGAGAATTCTTTAGAATTATTAGGACATGTATTCACTTTAATCAGAGTTATAGAGGTGTATTTAATCTGTGTATGTGCTAACACAAGCAGCGCCAGCTAACTTCTTTTGACCGAGTGCAGTGAACGTTTATTTTGATTGTCAATTTTTTTTAGATGTGTCCATGTAAACAGGATTATTAGGGAAATTGTTCATTCAAAGCTTGTCAACATCTAAATCAAACTCTTATACTAATTGACTTCACAATAATCGTATTATTCTGCACTTGTAACTTTACTCAACGATGGTAAAACTTGGAGAAATGATTGTATTAGTTGTGTTAAAATCTTTCTAGAAGTGACACAGGGTTGATGTGACAGGGTTGATGTAGGGACTTTTCAAATTCAGAATTTTGTCACTTTATCAAGTCTTTATTCATATTATTTAATAACAGATTTAAAATGTAATACTGATGCACAATTTCTACTGGAATATATGAAAGGGACCCAAAAGGCCTTAATTTCATGGAAGGACCCATCTGTTTATGGACCCATATTTGCAAAACCTAACTATTCAATGCCTTTGTTTCACAGGCGACATCCCTAATCGTTGCTCTCTTAGAGGGAGGGGCTTATCATCTGGGGAGCCTCAACAACATCATGATGCTGACAAGAAAGAGAAGAGTCTCTCCAGAACAAAACACCGGCATAGAGGTATAGGGAAGAAACCTCACCACTGCTGCTCTGACTGTGGGAAGAGTTTTGCTAAACAAGACTTGACTATTCATGAGCAAATTCACACCGGAGAGAAACCATTCCACTGCTCTCGGTGCGGGAAGAGATTCACTGCATCTAAAACTTTAAAATCTCATCAGAGAATTCATACAGGGGAGAGGCCTTACCCCTACTTTGATTCTGAGAAATGCTTCAAACAATCAGGATCCCAGACTACACAAAAACACACAGGACAACCTTATTGCTGTGATCAGTGTGGGAAGAGATTCAATCAATCAGGAGCCCTGACTAGACACCAACGCATACACACAGGAGAAAAGCCTTATAGCTGTGATCAGTGTGGGAAGAGTTTTACTCGAGATTACACCCTGACTATACACCAACGCATACACACAGGAGAGAAACCTTATAGCTGTGATCAGTGTGAGAAGAGATTCAATCAATCAGGAGACCTAACTGCACACCAGCGCATACACACAGGGGAGAAACCTTATAGCTGTGATCTGTGTGGGAAGAGCTTTAATCACTCAGGAGACCTGACTAGACACCAGCGCATACACACAAGAGAGAAGCCTTATAGCTGTGATCAGTGTGGAAAGAGTTTCAATCAATTAGGACACCTGACTAGACACCAACGCATACACACAGGAGAGAAGCCTTATAGCTGTGATCAGTGTGGGAAGAGCTTCAATCAATCAGGAGACCTAACTACACACCAGCGTATACACACAGGGGAGAAGCCTTGTAGCTGTGATCAGTGTGGGAAGAGCTTCAGTCAATTAGGACAACTGATTATACACCAACGCATACACACAGGAGAGAAACCTTATAGCTGTAATCAGTGTGGGAAGAGCTTCAATCATTCAGGAGCCCTGACTAGACACCAACGCATACACACAGGAGAGAAGCCTTATAGCTGTGATCAGTGTGGGAAGAGCTTCAATCATTCAGGTACCCTGAGCGAACACCAACGCACACACACAGGAGAGAAGCCTTATAGCTGTGATCAGTGTGGGAAGAGCTTCAATCACTCAGGACACCTGACCATACACAAACGCTTACACACAGGAGAGAAGCCTTATAGCTGTGATCAGTGTTGGAAGAGCTTCAATCACTCAGGACACCTGACCATACACAAACGCATACACACAGGAGAGAAGCCTTATAGCTGTGATCAGTGTGGGAAGAGCTTCAATCAATCAGTACACCTGACTACACACCAACGCATACACTTTGGAGAGAAACCTTACTCCTGTCTATGTGGAAAAAGCTTTGCTCATTCAGGGTCACTGAAAAAACACCAGAAATCACAAACATGTCGTCTTTCATCTCCCTCCTCTCCGGCACCGGTTCAAGATCCCTAAATAAAGTTTACATAGAAAACATCTTGTAAACAGTCATCCATCTCCCATTCTCTAACAGTTACTAAGTCTGATTACCATGGTAACCTGTGTAGCATAATATGCAGCTCTGGATCCATATTTATCAAGTGTCTTGGAGTAGGAGTGTGGTGGGGTGTGTTGGGGTGGGGGGGTTCAGAGCTGTATCTTATTTCATTAACTCCTATTATCCTTTAAATAATAATAGAATAATGTTTCAACAATACAAGGTTTGTATTCATGTATTCAGGAGATCAATAAATTAAATCCATTATCTGCTCAACCCCATCTGCTTCTCACTTCTTTTATATGTTTTTTATATGGACCAGAGGCCTCTTCTAGAATATTTTGCTCCATAAAGATCTAGACATATTTATTGTAAAACCCTTTAACAGGTTTTAGTGCATCTGATGGGCCATACAGAAGAATGCAGCTATAGGAAATGTTGTTGTTCTCATCCTCTGGCTTCATGTGGTTCAGGTGACCATTTTTCTAAAGTCTTATATTTCACTTAATCATCTTGATTGTTATTCAATGACTGATTCATTCATTTGTGTAAAAAACATGAAGAAAGCCTCCAAATCTGACAAGGGTCACAGCAGGGAATGGACAGGGGAGTTGAAGTCCAAATGTATTTATTTATTATTTATCTTTTTATCAGTGTTTGATTAATCTTGCCTGGCACAGTGGAACCAATGGAATAGTCCCAAGGTATGTTTGTCTGTCTTTTCTCCTCCAGGGAGACTCAGTCCAGTGTATGACAACGTCCCAGGCATGGCCATGGCCCCTACTGCAACACAGACTAACAAGGTGATGCTGACTACACCAATGCCCACCTCTCTTGCTCCAATAACCAGGAAGTGCCTCTGTACTCCACTGTCCAACCTCCTCAACCCCAGAAAGAAGATGAGTATATTCTTGGGTTTAATATAGTATACTATATGGTTTAATATACCTTTGGCCAAACCCAAAGTGCTATACAGAAACCCAGCCTAAAACCCCAAACAGCAAGCAATGCAGGTGTAGAAGCACGATGGCTCGGAAAAACTCCCTAGAAAGGCCACAACCTAGGAAGAAACCGCGAGAGGAACCAGGCTATGTGGGGTGGACAGTCCTCTTCTGGCTGTGCCGGGTGGTGATTATAACAGAACATGGCCAAGATGTTCAAATGTTCATAAATGACCAGCATGGTCAAATAATAGTAATCACAGTGAACAGGTTAGGGTTCCATAGCCACAGGCAGAACAGTTGAAACGAGCAGCAGCACGGCCAGGTGGACTGGGGACAACGAGTCATCATGCCAGGTAATCCTGAGGCATAGTCCTAGGGCTCATGTCCTCCGAGATAGAGAAATAGAAAATTAGAGAGAGCATACTTCAATTCACACAGGACCCCCGGATAACACAGGAGAAATACTCCAGATATAACAAACTGACCCTAGCCCCCCGACACAAACTACTGCATCATAAATACCGGAGGCTGAGACAGGAGGGGTCAGGAGACACTGTGGCCCCATCCGATGATACCCCCGGACAGGGCCAAACAGGCAGGATATAACCCCACCCACTTTGCCAAAGCACAGCCCCCACAATACTAGAGGGATATCTTCAACCACCAAATTTCCATCCTGAGACAAGGCCGAGTATAGCCCACAAATATCTCCGCCACGGCACAAGCCAAAGGGGGGCGCTAACCCAGACAGGAAGACCATGTCAGTGACTCAACACACTCAAGTGACGCACCCCTCCTAGGGACGGCATAGAAAAGCACCAGTGAATCAGTTACTCAGCCCCTGTAATAGGGTTAGAGGCAGAGAATCCCAGTGGAGAGAGGGGAACTGGTCAGGCAGAGGCAGCAAGGGCGGTTCGTTGTTCCAGTGCCTTTCCGTTCACTCCTGGGACAGACTACACTCAATCATAGGACCTACTGAAGAGATGAGTCTTCAGTAAAGACTTAAAGGTTGAGACCGAGTCTGCGTCTCTCACATGGGTAGGCAGACCATTCCATAAAAATTGAGCTCTATAGGAGAAAGCCCTGCCTCCAGCTGTTTGCTTAGAAATTCTAGGGAAAATTAGGAGGCCTGCATCTTGTGACCGTAGCGTACATGTAAGTATGTACGACAGGACCAAATCAGAATCAGGTAGGAGCAAGCCCATGTAATGCTTTGTAGGTCAGCAGTAAAACCTTGAAATCAGCCCCTGCATTAACAGGAAGCCAGTGTAGGGAGGCTCTGGAGTAATATGATACATTTTTGGGGTTCTCGTCAGGATTCTAGCAGCCGTATTTAGCACTAACTGAAGTTTATTTAGTGCTTTATCCGGGTAGCCGGAAAGTAGAGCATTGCAGTAGTCTAACCTAGAAGTAACAAAAGCATGGATTAATTTTTCTGCATAATTTTTGGACAGAAAATTTCATATTTTTGCAATGTTATGAAATGGAAAAAAGCTGTCTTTGAAACAGTCTTTAAGTTCGTCAAAAGAGAGATCAGGGTCCAGAGTAACGCAAAGGTCCTTCACAGTTTTATTTGAGACGACTGTACAACCATCAAGATTAATTGTCAGATTCAACAGAAGATCTCTTTGTTTCTTGGGCCGAGAACAAGCATCTCTGTTTTGTCCGAGTTTAAAAGTAGAACGTTTGCAGCCATCCACTTCCTCATGTCTGAAACACAGGCTTCCAGTGAGGGCAATTTTGGGGCTCTGCCATGTTTCATTGAAATGTACAGCTGTGTGTCATCCGCATAGCAGTAAAAGTTAACATTATGTTTTCGAATGACATCCCCAAAAGGTAAAATTCATAGTGAAACAATAGTGGTTCTAAAACGGAACCTTGAGGAACACCGAAATTTACAGTTGATTTGTCAGAGGACAAACCATTCAAAGAGACAAATTGATATCTTTCCGACTGATAAGATCTAAACCAGGCCAGAACTTGTCCGTGTAGACCAATTTGGGTTTCCAATCTCTCCAAAAGAATGTGGTGATCGATGGTATCAAAAGCAGCACTAATGTCTAGGAGCACGAGGACAGATGCAGAGCCTCGGGTTTGACGCCATTAAAAGGTAATTTACCACCTTCACAAGTGCAGTCTCAGTGCTATGATGGGGTCTAAAACCCGACTGAAGCATTTCGTATACATTGTTTGTCTTCAGGAAGCCAGTGAGTTGCCGCGCAACAGCTTTTTCCCACAAAAATTGAGAGGAATGGAAGATTCGATATAGGCCGATTAGTTTTTTATATTTTCTGGTTTGGCTTTTTCAAGAGAGGCTTTATTACTGCCACTTTTAGTGAGTTTGGTACACATCCGGTGGATAGAGAGCCATTTATTATGTTCAACATAGGAGGGTCAAGAACAGGAAGCAGCTGTTTCACTAGTTCAGTTGGAATAGGGTCCAGTATGCAGCTTGAAAGTTTAGAGGCCATGATTATTTTCATCACTGTGTCAAGAGATATAGTACGAAAACACTTGAGTGTCTCCCTTGATCCTATGTCCTGGAAGAGTTGTGCAGACTCAGGACAACTGAGCGTTGGAGAAATACGCAGATTTAAAGAGGAGTCTGTCATTTGCTTTCTGATAATCATGATCTTTTCCTCAAAGAAGTTCATTAATTTATTACTGCTGAAGTGAAAGCAATCCTCTCTTACGGAATGGTGCTTATTAGTTAGCTTTGCAACAGTACCAAAAATACATTTCTGATTGTTCTTATTTTCCTCAATTAAGTTTGAAAAATAGGATGATTGAGCAGCAGTGAGGGCTCTTAGATACTGCACGGTACTGTCTTTCCAAGCTAGTCGGAAGACTTCCAGTTTGGTGTGGAGCCATTTCCGTTCCAATTTTCTGGAAGCTTGCTTCAGAGCTCGGGTATTTTCTGTGTACCAGGGAGCTAGTTTCTTATGACAAATGTTTTTAGGGGTGCAACTGCATCTAGGGTATTGCCTAAGGTTAAACTGAGTTCTTCAGTTTGGTGGTTAACTGCTTTTTGTCCTCTGACGTCCTTGGGTAGGCAGAGGGAGTCTGGAAGGGCATCAAGGAATCTTTGGGTTGTCTGAGAATTTATAGCACGACTTTTGATGCTCCTTGGTTGGGGTCTGAGCAGATTATTTGTTGCGATTGCAAATGTAATAAAATGGTGGCCCGATAGTCCAGGATTATTAGGAAAAACATTAAGATCCACAACATTTATTCCATGGGACAAAACTAGGTCCAGAGTATGACTGTGACAGTGAGTAGGTCCAGAGACATGTTGGACAAAACCCACTGAGTCGACGATGGCTCCAAAAGCCTTTTGGAGTGGGTCTGTGGACTTTTCCATGTGAATATTAAAGTCACCAAAAATTAGAATATTATCTGCTATGACTACAAGGTCCGATAGGAACTCAGTGAGGAACTCGGTGAGGAACGCTGTATATGGCCCAGGAGGCCGGTAAACAGTAGCTATAATACATGATTGAGTAGGCTGCAAAGTTTTCATGACTAGAAGCTCAAAAGACAAACGTTATTTTTTTTTTTGTAAATTGAAATTTGCTATCGTAAATGTTTGCAATACCTCCATCTTTGCGGGATGCACGGGGGATATGGTCACTAGTGTAGCCAGGAGGTGAGGCCTCATTTAACACAGTAAAGTCCTCAGGCTTAAGCCAAGATTATGATCAGTGATTAGTTAATTGACTATAACTGTGTTGGAATTGAGGGATCTAACATTAAGTAGCCCTATTTTGAGATGTGAGGTATCACAATCTCTTTCAATAATGGCAGGAATGGAGGAGGTCTTTATTCTAGTGAGATTGATAAGGCGAACACCGCCATGTTTCGTTTTGCCCAACCTAGGTTGAGGCACAGACACGGTCTCAATGGGGATAGCTGAGCTGACTACACTGACTGTGCTAGTGGCAGACTCCACTAAGCTGGCAGGCTGGCTAAAAGCCTGCTGCCTGGCCTGCACCCCATTTCATTGTGGAGCTAGGGGAGTTAGAGCCCTGTCTATGTTTGTAGATAAGATGAGAGCACCCCTCCAGCTAGGATGGAGTCCATCACTCCTCAACAGGCCAGGCTTGGTCCTGTTTGTGGGTGAGTTCCAGAAAGAGGGCAAATTATCTACAAATTCTATCTTTTGGGAGGGACAGAAAACAGTTTTCAACCAGCGAGTGAGTTGTGAGACTCTGCTGTGGAGCTCAGTAGTAACCTACCCATCCCCATTTACAATTGTATTCATCAACTAAATAAATGATACTATATCCTTCCTGTTTGGCCCTGTCCGGGGGTGTCCTCAGATGGAGCCACAGTGTCTCCTGATCCCTCCTGTCTCAGCCTCCAGTATTTATGCTGCAGTAGTTTATGTGTCGGGGGGCTAGGGTCAGTTTGTTATATCTGGAGTCCTTCTCCTGTCCTATTTGGTGTCCTGTGTGAATTTAAGTGTGCTCTCTCTAATTCTCTCTTTCTCTCTTTCTTTCTCTCTCTCGGAGGACCTGTGCCCTAGGACCATGCCTCAGGACTACCTGGTATGATGACTCCTTGCTGTCCCCAGTCCACCTGGCTGTGCTGCTGCTCCAGTTTCAACTGTTCTGCCTTATTATTATTATTGGACCATGCTGGTAATTTATGAACATTTGAACATCTTGGCCATGTTCTGTTATAATCTCCACCCGGCACAGCCAGAAGAGGACTGGCCACCCCACATAGCCTGGTTCCTCTCTAGGTTTCTTCCTAGGTTTTGGCCTTTCTGGAGAGTTTTTCCTAGCCACCGTGCTTCTACACCTGCATTGCTTGCTGTTTGGGGTTTTAAGCTGGGTTTCTGTACAGCACTTTGAGATATCAGCTGATGTACGAAGGGCTATATAAATACATTTGATTTGATTACTATTGGGACGATCTTCGCCTAAACCCTAAACTAACACTAATCTTAACCAATTTACATTTATACTTTATAGAGGTGTGGACATCCCAATGATCCCGAATAGCACAGACCCTCTGGGAAGGTCTATGAACTGCTCTATTCGAATGAAAGGACATCCCAAGTTGTCTGATGTGGAACTGGTAACAACACAGTCTGTGATTGGCTAACAACATTTAGATCTGAATACAGCGACATAAATGACATACCATGCCATGAGGTGCTGAGGGAAAGACAGATTATCTATGATATTTTCTAGGCCATTAGCGATAACAGGAAATACACAAGCCGTAGGCTCCACTATAGTTCAAGGTGGCTATGCCGGATTGTCTGCTTGCACGGGAAAAATTGTACGTTTCTAACATTTATGGTTGAGATTGAATTAATATAAACTATGCACATTATAACTTTCATTAACACGAGATGCAGGCGTCACGCAGACGTTAGTAGCATGTCATGTAAGTCAGACGCGTCACACTAGTAAGGCGTTGGTGTCATGTCAGGTGGTACGGTTGCCTAGGCTTATATATGTCCCTTATCACTCCCCCATAGAACTCTGCAGGGCGCTTGCCATCCTCCTGTCTCTCTCACCAGTCACGGGTAAATTTGAAGGAAGGGATCTAGCCTCCTAATGTTCGTTTCTCTCTTTAAAAATTCTTGATTTCCTTTTTCATTTGGAAAACATTCCTTTCTAGTGTGGTGATCAACCCAGAGTAACCATTAGCCTTGGACTCCAGGCTGGTCATGTGGTGGTGATCAACCCAGAGTAGCCATTAGCCGTGGTCTCCAGGCTGGTCATGCGGTGGTGATCAACCCAGAGTAACCATTCCAGCCGTGGTCTCCAGGCTGGTCATGCGGTGGTGATCAACCCAGAGTAGCCATTAGCCGTGGTCTCCAGGCTGGACATGCGGTGGTGATCAACCCAGAGTAGCCATTAGCTGTGGCCTCCAGGCTGGACATCGGTGGTGATCCAGAGTAGCCATTAGGCGTGGTCTCCAGGCTGGTCAGTGGTGATCAACCCAGAGTAGCCATTAGCCGTGGTCTCCAGGCTGGTCATGCGGTGGTGATCAACACAGAGTAGCCATTAGCCGTGGTCTCCAGGCTGGTCATGTGGTGATGATCAACCCAGAGTAGCCATTAGCCGTGGTCTCCAGGCTGGTCATGCGGTGGTGATCAACCCAGAGTAGCCATTAGCCGTGGTCTCAAGGCTGGTCATGCGGTGGTGATCAACCCAGAGTAGCCATTAGCCGTGGTCTCCAGGCTGGTCATGTGGTGGTGATCAACCCAGAGTAACCATTAGCCGTGGTCTCCAGGCTGGTCATGTGGTGGTGATCAACCCAGAGTAACCATTAGCCGTGGTCTCCAGGCTGGTCATGCGGTGGTGATCAACCCAGAGTAGCCATTAGCTGTGGTCTCCAGGCTGGTCATGCGGATGTCCAGTGCCTTGTGGTTGGATCTAGTCATTTCGTGGCAGTTTTCAGCTCCTCTCTCAGCTGGCTAACCTAGTTTCGTAGCTCTGCCGACTGTATATCCTTCCATTTTGTCAATTAATTCCGGCTTCATTTCAGTTAATGCCTGTAGAACAGCTTCTTGTCCAGTCGCCTCAGCTGTGCATTGTTCAGTTGTTGGTGTAGATTCATGGTCCTTGGCTAGGCTAGCTGGTCTGTTAGAATTAGCCCTAGGCTGATTCTTGCTGTTGGTGCCTGACATCTTCGACAAAAACGTGACATTAAGCCTTAAAATGGAGTCTCAGGTTGTAGAGGGGTATTTTGATCCAAATTAAAATTGTATTTGATTTTACTAGGCAACTAAATAAGAATTTGTTGTTAACTGACAATGATCCTGGACGACTCTGGGCCAATTGTGCTCCACCCTTTGGGACTCCTAAACACGGCCAGTTGAGATACAGCCTGGAATCAAACCAGGGTCCGTAGTAACGCCTCTGGCACTGAGATGTAGTACCTTAGACCGCTGCGCCACTCGGGAGCCCCGAAATACAATCTGCACAAGTATTTAAATGTTCTGTTGAGGAGCTCAGAAAAGTACATCCTCACATGGCGCCGCTCCCTCGTCGCCCCTGCGGGTATTTGGGGATTAACAACATTTTTGTTATTGTATCTGATGATGGTGGTACTGTATCCCCCCCTCCCGCATTCATTTCCCACAATGGACTTTTTTCCCCCGTTCACTACCCGTCCAGTAGGTGGCGGTAATACGCCAATAGGTGTAGTGTGACATTAAACCTTAAAGAAGAAGACAACAAAGTAGCCTAACTGTTCTGTTGTTGCCGACCACATTTCATGTCTTACAAAGAAACAATAGCTTCCACAATGGATCGGGTAAGTATGGTTTTAACAGTATATGCCTGCTGTGCTGTATAAAATGTCTAGGCCTAGTTATCATCTTTGCACCTCTACATTCCTGTTTTCGGTTAAATGTCGTTACAAAATAAAAGACAAGACAGTAAAACTTGTTGGGATTTTTTTTACTTCAACAAAGTAGCCTGTTGAGGAATCTGTGGCTATAACCTAATTATCTCTCCTTCCACAAAGTGTGCACATGTTAACATTCTTTCACTGATTTCGAACACATTATCCATTATTTGACCAGATGCTCAAGTGGCCGCTCAAACAAAGAAAAAAAAAAAAAAAAAAAAAAAAGTAAGGCAATCGTGAAGAGTCAAGATCACGTGGGACCATAATATGCAATGAGGGCAGATGTACGTGTTACCACGGCCACAAAGTCAAATGTCTATATCGTGTTTTTATTTATTTAGGGTTAGGCATAAAGTTGGAAGTGGCGCAGTCTAAGTCACTGCGTGTCAATGCTAGAGGCGTCACTACAGACATCCTGGTTCGAATCCCACTGGGCGGCGCACAATTGCCCCAGCGTCATCCGGGTATGGCCAGTGTCGGCCGTCATTGTAAATAAGAATTGGTTCTTAACTGACATGCCTCGTTAAATAAAAAACTAGTATGGTTAGTGTTCAAATAAAATGTTAATAAGATCAATTGTAGAAATGGGCGTGGTTTATGACTAGTGACGACCAGGCACTACTCTCATATAAAGTGTTCTACTTTTATCAATACACTCCTAACAACCTACTCGTTACGAAATGTATATTCAATCACATAAGTCAGAAGCCAGATTCTGGGCTTCGCCTCTAAATTGCTGTTTGAAAGGAAATGACTGGTATGAGATATATGGTGGAAACTAGCCCAAGCTTCCACCAATCTAATGCTCTTAGATTTGTGGGTTGTAGTGAACGATTGAATATGTCAATCAGATTTAAGGGATGCACTCAAATCAATCAGAGGTTTAGACTAAATTAACACAATATTTGGTTTAATTATACACGTTTTAATACTTCTTGCGGCCAACAGGACAACGCTAGCCCGTTCCCCTGCACCCTCCCGGAGTCCCCGTGTCAAACGCCTCCTAGTTCCGCTTTACTGCGGGGTCTGGTCGACTGCAGGAAAACACCGGGGCAGAGTGGAACTGAGACAGGAGAAAAGAAAGAAGATGGAGAATTGATTTCATTAAGTAAGAACCATGGTGTGTAGATTAGACTACAATCTGCTTCTGAAACAATAGCGAAGGTGCATAAAGATGGCGGCCCGCATGTACTTACCACAAAATTACTCCTTTTGCTGAGTTCACTGTATTCTACATTGCTCTTTTTACTGTTTTTTTTGTATGGTCATTAGCGCAGTAAACATGATCCCAATTTTTGCTTCAAGACGGCGGCGATTTGAAAAATCAAGAAAGTAGATTGTGATGATATATTGGAACATTGAACCATGTCGCACACCGTAGTTCCAAAACTCAGTAGATCGTGCTAAAACAAAGATCATATCTGAATTCTGCCATTTTATGAACTTTAGTCATTAATTGAATAATGATATATTGATAACATCTGGGTAGTTCCACCCATTTTTAAAAGTAACTTAAAATTAGGTGAAATATATCTATATATATTTAACATTGTCATAAAGACAACATGTTCAATTTCATGAAAACATGTTTTCCCATCTCAAGATATTGAATAAAAATATAACTATACTAAGTGCCTATGTACCAAATAAAGTAACAGGGTTGACTGTAAAAGTCTTAAATCAGCCATCAATTCACTTGTGACAGGGAATGGAAGCTTGTTTTTTGCAACAGTTAGTGTCAATTTAATGCAATCCAGAAAATGGAATTGTTCAAAGATTACTAGCATGTCTATGTATGGGTAAATGGGTTGACATGCTCAGTTTTCCGCCACAAAACAGCTTAAGTTGACAATCGAAGTAACGCTGTTAAAAACCTGTTTTTCTGAGCAATATTTCAAATTATTAAGACACGTAAAGGCCTTCATCAGATTCATAGAGGCATATTTAATCTGCATATGTTCTAGCACGAGCAGCGCAAGTTTCCTTCATGCTTCTCTGTGGTAGTACATTTATTTAGATGCTATTCAATATCTTTCTTTCACAGGGGACAGCCCGAACCGTTGCTCTCTCAGTGGGAGGGGCTTATCATCTGGGGAGCCTCGACAACATCATGATGCTGACAAGAAAGAGAAGAGTCTCTCCAGGCCAGAACACCTCAAGAAACACCAGCAGAGACTTACAGGGAAGAAACCTCACCACTGCTGCTTTGACTGTGGGAAGAGTTCTGCTAAACAGAGGGAATTGGTCATTTACAAGCAGATTCACACTGGGAGGAAAATGTACCGCTGCTCTCAGTGTGGGAAGAGTTTTGCTGCATCTAAAACCTTACAATCTCAGAGAATTCATACAGGGGAGAGGCCTTACCCCTGCTTTGATTGTGGGAAGAGCTTCAGTCAATCAGGAGCCCTGACTACACACCAACGCATACACACAGGAGAGAAGCCTTATAGCTGTGTTCAGTGTGGGAAGAGCTTTGCTCTATCCGGAAACCTGAGTACGCACCAGCGTGTACACACAGGAGAGAAGCCTTATAGCTGTGATCAGTGTGGGAAAAGCTTCAACCAATCAGGAAACCTGACTACGCACCAGCGTGTACACACAAGAGAGAAGCCTTATAGCTGTGATCACTGTGGGAAGAGCTTTGCTCTATCCGGGAACCTGACTAGACACCAGCGCATACACACAGGAGAGAAGCCTTATAGCTGTGATCAGTGTGGGAAGAGTTTCAATCAATCAGGAGAACTGACTAGACACCAACGCATACACACAGGAGAGAAGCCTTATAGATGTGATCAGTGTTGGAAGAGCTTTGCTCTGTCCGAAGACCTGACTAGACACCAGCGCATACACACAGGAGAGAAGCCTTATAGCTGTGAACAGTGTGGGAAGAGCTTCATGGATTCTGGTAGTCTGACTAGACACCAGCGCATACACACAGGAACAAAGCCTTATAGCTGTGATCAGTGTGGTAAGAGCTTCATGGATTCAGGAAGTCTGACTAGACACCAGCGCATACACACAGGAGCAAAGCCTTATAGCTGTGATCAATGCGGGAAGAGTTTTGCTCAATATTCCACTCTGACTGCACACCAACGCATACACACAGGAGAGAAGCCTTATATCTGTGATCAGTGTGGGAAGAGCTTCAATCGTTCAGGAGCCCTGACTACACACCAACGCATACATACAGGAGAGAAGCCTTATAGCTGTGATCAGTGTGGGAAGAGCTTCAATCATTCAGGAGCCCTGACTAGACACCAGCTCACACACACTGGAGAGAAACCTTACTCTTGTCTATGTGGAAAGAGCTTTGCTCGTTCAGGGTCACTGAAACAACACCAGAAAGCATCTCCCTCCTACAGCACCGGTTACAGATCTCTAAATGAAGTTACAATAGAAAACATCTTGTAAAGAGTCATCCATCTCCCATTCGCTAACAGTTTACTAAGTCTTATTACCATGATAACATGTGTAGATAATATGCAGCTCTGGGTCTATATGTATTAAGCGTCTTGGAGTAGGAGTTCTGTGTGTGGTGGGGTGGTGGGGGTGGGGGGTTCAGAGCTGTATCTATTTCATTAATTCCTATTATCCATTAAATAATTGTGTAATGTAGAATGTTTCAACAATACTAGGTATGTATTCAAAAGATCAATAAATTACATCCATTATCTGCTCAACGTCTGCTTATCACGTTCATTTTATGTATTTATTATCTATTATAATAACACATGTATAAGGAGCATAGGACTCCTGTAGAATTAGTTTGCTCCTAAAAGATGTTCATATATTTATTGTAAAACCCTTCACCAGGTCAAATCAAATGTATTTGTCACATACACATGGTTAGCAGATGTTCATGCGAGTGTAGTGAAATGCTTGTGCTTCTAGTTCCAACAATGCAGTAATAACCAACGAGTAATCTAACTAACAATTCCAAAACTACTACCTTATACACACAAGTGTAAAGGGATAAAGAATATGTACATAAAGATATATGAATGAGTGATGGTACAGAGCAGCATAGGCAAGATGCAGTAGTGTAGCTGATGGGACATATGGAAGTACAGAAGACATAGGACTATTAGTGTGGTCTAATTATGTTGTATTTATTTTAAAGGATTTTAATAGTTAATTGGTTCCTGCATGTGACTGGCTGTTATCCTGCAGGCTCAGTTTTCCAGGAAACTGATCAATGTCTTCTATCTTAACATCCAGAACATATTCTGGGTGTTCTGTCTGAGGGTCACAGTCACCTGCATGAACCAAAACCGAGTGAGAGAAGAGCGAGCACTCTCTTCAGAAATACAATTCCAGCACAATGTCCTCTACATTACCATTCTACTTCTTTTTGGTGAGTTGTTACGTGGAACAAATGCTTGTATGAAAATATCTGGAATGTGGTTTCATGTTTTCTTGTTTTGTTTAACATTGCTGATTGCATATTCATTTTTTAAATATGTATATATTTGTTCAAGTTTAGTTGTATTATGTAGAACAGAATCAGTGTTGTCCTGAATTATGTTGTTGTCCTGGGTCCCAATACTCAGTGTTGTAGTGATGGTCCTGAGAATAGAGACCAGGATATGTTGTTAGCCTGGGATCATGTTGTTGGTCCTGAGAATGAGTTCCTGGGTCCCACTACTCAGTGTTATAGTGATGGTCCTGAGAATAGAGACCAATATGTTGTTGTCCTGGGAAGTCCTGGTCCTGAGAATAGAGACCAGGATATGTTGTTGGCCTGGGTCCCACTACTCAGTGTTATAGTGATGGTCCTGAGAATAGAGACCAGGATATGTTGTTGGCCTGGGTCCCATACTCAGTGTTATAGTGATGGTCCTGAGAATAGAGACCAGGATATGTTGTTGGCCTGGGTCCCAATACTCAGTGTTATAGTTGTCCTTAGAGACCATTGCCTGGGTCCCACTACTCAGTGTTATAGTGATGGTCCTGAGAATAGAGACCAGGATATGTTGTTGGCCTGGGTCCCATACTCAGTGTTATTGATGGTCCTGAGAATAGAGAAGATATTTGTTGGCCTGGGTCCCAATACTCAGTGTTATAGTAGAATAGAGACCAGGATATGTTGTTGTCCCAATACTCAGTGTTTGTCCTGGTCCTGTAGAGACCAGGATATGTTGTTGGCCTGGGTCCCACTACTCAGTGTTATAGTGATGGTCCTGAGAATAGAGACCAGGATATGTTGTTGGCCTGGGTCCCACTACTCAGTGTTATAGTGATGGTCCTGAGAATAGAGACCAGGATATGTTGTTGGCCTGGGTCCCACTACTCAGTGTTATAGTGATGGTCCTGAGAATAGAGACCAGGATATGTTGTTGGCCTGGGTCCCAATACTCAGTGTTATAGTCCTGGTCCTGAGAATAGAGACCAGGATATGTTGTTGGCCTGGGTCCCACTACTCAGTGTTATAGTGATGGTCCTGAGAATAGAGACCAGGATGGTCCTGAGAATAGAGACCAGGATATGTTGTTGGCCTGGGTCCCACTACTCAGTGTTATAGTGATGGTCCTGAGAATAGAGACCAGGATATGTTGTTGGCCTGGGTCCCAATACTCAGTGTTATAGTGATGGTCCTGAGAATAGAGACCAGGATATGTTGTTGGCCTGGGTCCCACTACTCAGTGTTGTAGTCCTGGTCTGAGAATAGAGACCAGGATATGTTGTTGGCCTGGGTCCCACTACTCAGTGTTATAGTGATGGTCCTGAGAATAGAGACCAGGATATGTTGTTGGCCTGGGTCCCACTACTCAGTGTTATAGTGATGGTCCTGAGAATAGAGACCAGGATATGTTGTTGTCCTGGGTCCCAATACTCAGTGTTGTAGTCCTGGTCCTGAGAATAGAGACCAGGATATGTTGTTGGCCTGGGTCCCAATACTCAGTGTTATAGTGATGGTCCTGAGAATAGAGACCAGGATATGTTGTTGGCCTGGGTCCCACTACTCAGTGTTATAGTGATGGTCCTGAGAATAGAGACCAGGATATGTTGTTGGCCTGGGTCCCAATACTCAGTGTTATAGTGATGGTCCTGAGAATAGAGACCAGGATATGTTGTTGGCCTGGGTCCCACTACTCAGTGTTATAGTGATGGTCCTGAGAATAGAGACCAGGATATGTTGTTGGCCTGGGTCCCAATACTCAGTGTTATAGTGATGGTCCTGAGAATAGAGACCAGGATATGTTGTTGTCCTGGGTCCCACTACTCAGTGTTATAGTCCTGGTCCTGAGAATAGAGACCAGGATATGTTGTTGGCCTGGGTCCCACTACTCAGTGATGGTTCAGGATATGGCCTGAGTCCTGGTCCTGAGAATAGAGACCAGGATATGTTGTTGGCCTGGGTCCCACTACTCAGTGTTATAGTGATGGTCCTGAGAATAAAACAGGTTTAAAAGAACAACAGAGAAACACGTATCTTACAGTGCTACACATCTGTTATAATAGAGACTTTTTCCTGCTTAATTGAAGTATCAGGTGTAGTTTTTCACCAGTTATAAAGTGTGTTTGTTGTCTCTCTTTATGTTTCTATGGCTGCAGGAAGGGAGATGCAACAACAGCCTTGAGAACATCTGGACTCAAATAGAACTCTGTTCCAAGTTGCTGTCAGGTAAAAGTAGACGATAGCAGACAACATGATTCTTAGTGAAAGGGTTGTTGTTGAGTGTTTTATTGGCTTTACTCAACTTTTATAGATCAGGTCAAATCTTATCCAAAAACTTTCTGTTGTAAGATTATCCTACATGAGATGTGAGATTTTATGTTGTCATAACTAAATTGAGCTTGTATATTTAAATAGATGTTTGATTGCTCTGGTCTAGGGGTGCATCACTTGCAGCCTTGAGACTGGAATTCTCTCTCAGCAACCCTCTAATCCTTATTTGAACACTGTGACAACAAAGTAACTGTACTGTAGTTTACATATTTCTTGTTTTAGGAATGAACACTGAAAAAACAATAGCTTGGACAACAAAACCATTACTGTAAAAGTTGTTGGGATTTTTCTTTTCCTTCAGCAAGGTACCCATTCATGTTTAGAAATCTGTCGTATTACGTATCCCCTAAAGTGTGCACTTGTTCACAAGGACGGGGTTTTAAAAACAGACACAGAGGGAATAAAGGAAGTGGTCGAGGACTTTTATGGGGAACTGTTTGGGGTAAAAGATGTGTGCGAGGAAACAATGGGGGACCTTTTAACATACATTGACAAGACCCTACCCAACACGGACGACCTGAAAAAAGACCTGACGAGGACAGAAATCGACCAAGGACTGAAACATTTTAAGAGGGGTAAATCACCGGGGGAGGACGGCCTCCCTTTGGAGTTTTATCTGACCTTTTGGGATGTTTTAGCCAACGAACTTCTGACTGTTTTTACTGACTTCGAACACCTCGACAGACTACCCGACAGTTTTAGAGTGGGGATCGTGATGCTTTTACACAAGAAAAACGACAGGACGGACCTGAAGAACTGGAGACCGATTACCCTTTTAAACTTTGATTGTAAACTTTTTACCAAGGTTTTAACACTCAGAATGTCTTCTGTTTTAGGGGAGGTGATCCACCCGGACCAAACCTGTGCCGTGCCCGGAAGGAAGATCACGGACAGCCTGATACTGATCCGAGATGCCATCTGTTATGCGAGAGACAGAAACATGCGGCTTGTAGTCCTAAATTTAGATTTTGAAAAAGCCTTTGATCGGGTCTCGCACCAGTACCTCTTTAAGGTACTGCAAAAAATGGGTTTCCCCGACAGGTTTTTAGCTTGGGTGGGACTGCTGTACGGGGACATCACCAGCAAAATCCTTGTAAATGGGCATCTGTCAAAAGCAGTGGGAGTACACTGCGGCGTCCGTCAGGGCTGTCCTTTATCTCCTCTTCTGTTCGTGGCCTGTATTGAACCACTGGCACAGGTCTTGAGAAGGGACCAAGGGATCAGTGGGGTGGGTATCCCGGGGAGTGGGGGGATGACCGCCAAGTGCGTCTTTTACATGGACGACGTCAACATTTTATGTACCGACCTTTTATCCGTCGACAGGACTCTGGACAGGACTGACTGGTACGGACGAGCCACTGGGGCGAGACTGAACAGAGACAAGACAGAGGCCCAGTTCTTCGGACCATGGGCAGACCCAGACTTGACCAGACTACCTCTGACAGTCAAATAGACGGACATAAGGGTACTGGGGGTAAAGTTTGACCGGGGGGGGGAGGAGGGAGCGGCAACTGGAGTGGAATCCTGGGGACAGTAAGACAGAGACTGGGTTTTTGGGGACTACGACAGCTGACGCTTGAGGGCAAGGTTTTAATCATTAAAGCTGTGATTTTACCTGTGCTTTTATTAATCAGTTCTGTTTTTATCCCCCCCTCGAAGGAGTATTTTAGACCTGGAGTGGATGCTTTTCTACTTCCTGTGGGGAGGCAAGTGGGAGAGGCTGAGGAGGGAGGTGGTCAAGAGGCCCAGGTCCAAGGGGGGGAAAGGCTTGCCTGACCTCTACTTGTTCCTGGGCAGCCGCTACACAGCGTTACATCTGACCCTTGCCACCTCCCCGGTCAACAACAAGACTCAGGCCCTCGCACGGTTCTGGCTGGGATCTTACATTTACATTTTTTACATTTAAGTCATTTAGCAGACGCTCTTATCCAGAGCGACTTACCTCAGGACTCTGAGGCTGATCCCAGTCGACCTGCGAGCCCGTCTCTTTCCTGCTACCCCCGCCCTACGTCCAGCTCCAGAAGTTTTTAAGACATTTTAAACTGGAAAAAGAAACAGTCACGGTTTTAACAAAACACCGCTCTCTTCTCTCTCTTGTGCAGGATCGGGAACCAGTATGTCCAGTGCGCGGGCTCGCTATAGGTGAGCACACAACGGTTTGGCGCAACGTGGCCCATCCTGCTCTCCTGAATCGGCATCGGGACCTGTCCTGGATGGTCGCCCACGAGATCCTCCCGGTCAGGGCCGTTATGCACTCACGGGGCATGGCGAGGATATCCGCGTGCCCCCGACCAGGCTGCGGCCAAGAAGAGTCGGTGAGGCACATGCTCTGGGAGTGCAGAGCCGCCAGGGACCTGTGGAAGGAAGCAGGCCCCCTGATCACCTCGTGTCTGCCAGGGGAGGACCTAACACCTCAGCTCGTGCTGTATGGGGTGGGCCGAAGGCCCATTCCATCGAAGACCTTCACCAAGCTCTGGTCCACCCTCACGTGCCTGAAGGAAGCACTGTGGTCCTCCCGTAACCTGCTGGTAGCGAAAAACGTAGAGACCACCCCCCAGGCAGTGGCCATGGTAGCCACGGAAGCCCTGGGGTGGTATGGAAGGAAGGGGGCCTCGACCCCAAGCGAAGGGTCCCCCACAACACCCTAGGTCCCGGCGGCCACGGCCTGACAGCACTGCGGCGCCTAGGGCGATGCGCCTAGGGGAGGGATCCCCTCTGGGCCCCGAAGGACGGGAAGATGATCCATTCAGAAGAGCAGGATGAGGTGAGCTTGATAAAGACTCACCCCGCTCCTGTACAAGGGACTGAAGACAGCCTTTTAACAAAGTGGCTTTTTAACATGTTTTTCATGTCTTAAAAATGTTTTACCTTTGTTAGATCATTAGTACACATTTTAAATGGCCTTTGCAGATTTGATGTTTTTACAAGGAAAGTACTTTTATTCATAGTTGTTTTCATTGGTTTTAACAACATGTACTTTTTAACAAATTTAAACGTAACTTTCAAATGCTGTGTTTTATGCTTTTTTGCCGTTTTTATGTGTATAAATGATGTAAAAAATGTATGAGCTGTTTTTAAAGGAATTGTACCAATAAAACTTTTCCAAAAGAAAAAAACTTGTTCACCTCCACTGATTTGAAAGTCAGATGATTAATTATATGACCAGATACTCAGGAGCTTCCGAGTGGCAGCGGTCTAAGGCACTGCATCTCAGGGCTAAAGGCTCCACTACCCTGATTCGATCCTGGGCTGTATCACAACCGACCGTGAGAGGGAATCCCATGGGGCGGCGCAAAATTGGCCCAGCGTTGTCCGGGATAGGGGAGGGTTTGACCGGGATAGGCCGTCATTGTATATAAGAATTTGTTCTTAACTGACTTGCCTAGTTAAATAATAAAAATATTTTAAACTCAAGTCGCCACCCTAACAATAAAAATAGATCATCTCTGTGAAGTTTATCAGCGGTTGGCATCCAACATTATGGTGCATTACCCACCTACTGTAATGGCATGTGGGCCAGCAAAAGGAATCGATGAACTAAATCCTATCTGCCAGCCCAGGTTCTCTTAAAAAGTATAAATATTTGCGACTGTGTATAACAATTTTCTACTCCGTATGATTATTAAACTCAATTCTTACTCACACACACTGGAGAGAAACGTGGAAAAGTATTTTTGTTATGTTTATTGATGGATAGCCAGGGACACACTCCATCACTCAGATATAATTTACAAATTAAGCATTTGTGTTTAGTGAGTCTGCCAGATCAGAGGCAGTAGGGATGACCAGGGATGTTATCTTGTTAAGTGTGTGAATTGGACCATTTTCCTGTCAAAATGTAACAAGTACTTTTGGGTGTCAGGGAAATATATGGAGTAAAAAGTCAAAGTTGACAAAAATATAAATAGTGAAGTACAGATATCCCAAAAACCTCCTTAAGTAGTACTTTCAAGTATTTTTACTTTAGTACTTTACAACACTGTAAACTTGTCATCTAAATGGAAAATGTCATAGTGAACAGTTTGTGTATAGAGGGGGATGTTGGTGTGGGTGGGGTGTTCAGAGCTGTATCTTATTTAATTAACTCCTATTATCCATTAGATATTTGTGTAATGTTGAAAAATGTTACAAGGTGTGTATTCATGTATTCAATAGATCAATATATTAAATCCATTATCTGCTCAACATCTGCTTCTCACTATGGACCAGAGGCCTCCTCTAGAATAAGTTTGCCCCAAAAAGATCTAGACATATTTATTGTAAAACCTTTTACCAGGTTTTACTGCAGCTGATGGGACATACAGAAGAATGCAGCTCTAGGAATTGTAGTTGTGGTTCTCATCCTCTGTCTCTCCGGCTTCATGTGGTTCAGTTGAGCATCTTTCTAAGAAGTATATTTTACTTTATCATTTTGAGTTGTTATTAACGTGATTGTTGTTTAATTATTGATGTATTCATTCACTTGTGTAAAAAAAAACATTAAAGTCAGCAGGGAATGGACAGGTGAGTTGAGGTCAAAAAGTATTTGTTTCCTTTCAGATCTTTTCATCAGTGCTCGATTAATCTTGCCTGGCACAGTGGAACCAATGGAATATTCCCAAGGAATGCTTATATTGTCTCTTTTCTCCTCCAGGGAGACTCAGTCCAGTGTATGACAACGTCTCAGGCATGGCCATGGCCCCTACTGCAGCACAGACTAACAGGGTGATGCTGACTACGCCAATGCCCACCTCTCTTGCTCCAATAACCAGGAAGTGCCTCTGTACTCCACTGTCCAACCTCCTCATCCCCAGAAAGAGGATGAGGATGTCCAGTATGACGCTGTGAAATTCAACTGCCCCAGTGCTGCCACCCGGTGAGCAAGTCCAGTCATTACAACATCTCACATAGTTTTTTTATTAGATGGCACTTGTGCTTGACCCTTAGGAATGCATTAAACACTTGTATGTTAAGCAGACCAGCAATTGATTGGTTTAAATGTGTTAAAATCTACATGATTACTTAAAATGAGACCCCTAAAGAGACTGGTATAAGAAATATGGTGGAAACTCTGACTGTCCCAAGCCTCCAGTAACCCAATGCTATTAGTTTTGTTTGTTGTAGTGAACGATTGAACATTTCAGGAAAAATTAGATATTCTAGGGATACACCCAAATCAATTAGATGTGTAGACTAAATTAATGAAATATTTAGTTTCATTTTAATCTATGTAGAATACTTATTGTGTCCAACAGGATAAAGCTAGCCCGTCCCCCTCCACCCTCCAGGTCTAATGTCTCCCTGTACTTTACTGCTGGGTCTGGTTGACTGCAGGAAAACACCGGGGCAGAGTGGAACTGAGAGAGGAGAAGAGGAATATGGAGATGTGATTTCATTAAGTAAGAACCATGGTGTGTGGATTAGACTACATTCTGCTTCTGTAACAATTAATTGATGAATTATATATTGATGAAAATATCTGGTCGTTCCACCCAATTTTAAGAAGTGTAACTTGGTTTTTTAAAAAGTTTTAACATTCTGTCATAAAGAGCATGTGTTCAACTAAAGAAAAACAAGTTTTCCCATCTCAAGAGGTTTAATGAAATATAAATACTATATTAAGTGCCAATATGCCAAATGAAGTAACACGGTTGACTGTAATGGGGGACAACTGAAAACAACAAAACCACTATTTTACATTGTAATATTAGTCCTTTAAATCAGCCATGAATCCTCTGGTGACGGGAATGGAAGATGTTGTTGCACAATACAATACTGAGTAGCAATTGAATGCAATTGTCACAGAAAAAGTTATTGTTAAAATATTTGTAGCATGTCTATGTCTGGGTAAAAGGGTTGACTTCCTCAGTTCTCCACCACAGAACAGCAGTAAATTGATAAAAACAGTAGAACCAGCTCACCTGCTTTTACTCTGATTTGCCTATTAGATGTTCAATGTTTCTTTTTCAAAAAATAATCAGGGAACAGTTTCATCATATTAAAACGAGTTCAGTTCATGTATTTAACCTTTATTTAACTAGACAAGTCAGTTAAGAACAAATACGACCTTTTGGTTACTGGCCCAACGCTCTAACCACTAGGTTATCTGCCGCCCCAAACAGGGTTGACCTTAAAATGAGGGACAGATGTAAATGAATCACTAATCACTTGAAATAAATAATGTTCAGAAATGACTGTCAATGTAACCAAATAACTAGGGCTTTACATGCACACTAATCATTTCCTATTAAACTGATTATGGCAGTAGACTGAGTGTCATTAGTCATGTAAACACCTTACTCTGCTGATCTTAATTGGTGTGAGGTCATAACCGAAGTAAGGATGCACCTTTAAAAACGCCTGGTTTTCTGAACAATCTTTAGACTGATTAGGACATGTAAACACTTTAATCAGAGTTATAGAGGTGTATTTAATCTGTGTATGTGCTAACACAAGCAGCGCCAGCTAACTTCTTTTGCTCGAGTCCGGTGAGTTCAGGAAAACTGAACTCGGAATCAGATATGCTTAAAAATGACATTGTCGCTATTGTAGGACGTTTATTTTGATATTATGCATTTATCAAAGTCCCGTCAGGCAGCCTGATTTCAAAGGTTAATGAGGGAAATGTTTCTACTTTCCAAGCATGTCAATGTTTAAATCAAACTCCTATACTAATTGACTTCACAGTAATCATATTATTCTGCGCTTGTAACCGTACTCAAAGATGGTAAAACTTGGAGGAATTATTGTATAAGGTGGGTTGAAATATTAATAGAAGTTAAATAGGGTTGACTGAGGGACCTGTCAAAATGCTGCATTGTGTCACTTTAGCAAGTCTTTATTCATATTAAAAATTGGATTAATCGAATTCTCCATGTGTTCATTATTAAAGGGCACTTTATTTAATGTAACATTAATTTAAAATGGAATATTGGGACACAGTTATTACTGGAAAAATATCAAAGGGACACAAAGGGCATTCATTTAATGGGAAGACCTATATTTGCAAAACGTAATTATTCAATGCCTTTGTTTCACAGGGGACATCCCTAATCGTTGCTCTCTCAGTGGGAGGGGCTTATCATCTGGGGAGCCTCAACAACATCATGATGCTGACAAGAAAGAGAAGAGTCTCTCCAGATCAGAACACCTCAAGAAACACCAGCATAGAGGTATAGGAAAGAAACCTCACCACTGCTGCTCTGACTGTGTGAAGAGTTTTGCTAAACAAAAGGAATTGATCATTCACGGTTGTATTCACACGGTTGAGAAACCATACCACTGCTCTCAGTGTGGGAAGAGTTTAGTTGCATCTAAACCTTAATATCTCAGCAGAGAATTCATACAGGGGAGAGGCCTTACCCCTGCTTTGGTTGTGGGAAATGCTTCAATCAATCAGGAGTCCAGACTAAACACATACACACAGGAGAGAAATCTTATTGCTGTAATCAGTGTGGGAAGAGCTTCAATCAATCAGGAAACTTGACTAAACACCAAAGCATGCACACAGGAGAGAAGCCTTAAAGCTGTGATCAGTGTGGGAAGAGTTTTGCTCTAGATTTCACCCTGACTACACACCAGGGAATACACACTGGAGAGAAACCTTATTCCTGTCTATGTGGAAAGAGCTTTGCTCATTCAGGGTCACTGAAAAAACACCAGGATGCACAAATATGTTGTTTTTTATCTCCCTCCTCTCCAGCACCAGTTCCAGATCTCTAAATGAAGTTTCAATAGAAAACATCTTGTAAAGAGTCATCCATCTCCCATTCTCTCAGTCTGATTACCATGGTAACCTGTGTAGCATAATATGCAGCTCTGGATCCATATGTATCAAGCTTCTTGGAGTAGGAGTTCTGTATCTTATTTCATTAACTCCTATTGTCCATTAAATAATGTAGAATAATGTTTCAACTATTGTAGGTTCATATTAATGTGTACGGGAAATGTTGTCTGAAGAAAGAGCCTTGAATTGTACATCTTGTCTCATACAATTATTGGTTCCTGTTGGTGCTGGGTAGAGATGTGAGGGGGAAATGGTCATGACCCCTCAGACCTTTTGGCAGAATATGTTCCTATAAGTTAAGATAGGAGACGGTGCCAGTCACATGCAGGAACCAACCGTCAATTATGAATTAATTATAAATAATGTAAATCATGCAAATATAACTTGTCTGTGTAAACAGTATATAAGAGAACTAACGGGACTGCCCCGAAAGAGCTCCAGACCGTACTATGGTGTTTTAAGTTTGTTAGATCCTCTCTAGCTTCTTGATAATAAATCATTATTCATTTAAGTTTTACTTTGAGTCCCTGATGTTAATTTCCATGACACGTATTCAATACAAAAATACATTAAATCCATTGTCTTACATGAAGGAGATGTCGCACTGCATGAGGCAAATGGTGGTCTCACCAGATACTGACTACCTTTTTAAAAAGTGTCTGTGACCAACAGAGTCATATCTGTATTCCCAGTCATGGATTCCCAGTCATTTATTCTAGTCATGGATTCCCAGTCATGGATTCCCAGTCATTTATTCCAGTCATGGATTCCCAGTCATTTATTCCAGTCATGGATTCCCAGTCATGGATTCCCAGTCATTTATTCCAGTCATGTATTCCCAGTCATGGATTCCCAGTCATGTATTCCCAGTCATGGATTCCCAGTCATTTATTCTAGTCATGGATTCCCAGTCATGTATTCCCAGTCATGGATTCCCAGTCATTTATCCCAGTCATGTATTCCCAGTCATTTATTCCAGTCATGGATTCCCAGTCATTTATTCATGGATTCCCAGTCATTTTATTCCAGTCATGGATTCCCAGTCATGGATTCCCAGTCATTGGTCATGGATTCCCAGTCATTTATTCTCATGGATTCCCAGTCATGGATTCCCAGTCATGGATTCCCAGTCAGTTTATTCATGGATTCCCAGTCATGTATTCCCAGTCATGTATTCCCAGTCATGTATTGTCATGGATTCCCAGTCATTTATTCCAGTCATGGATTCCCAGTCATGATTCCCAGTCATGGATTCCCAGTCATTTATTTCATGTATTAGTCATGGATTCCCAGTCATTTATTCCAGTCATGGATTCCCAGTCATGGATTCCCAGTCATGTATTCCCAGTCATGGATTCCCAGTCATGGATTCCCAGTCATGTATTCCCAGTCATGGATTCCCAGTCATGTATTCCCAGTCATGGATTCCCAGTCATGTATTCCAGTCATGGATTCCCAGTCATGGATTAGGGCCTAATTCATTTAGAAAGTGTAGGGTAGCCTAGTGGTTAGAGCGTTGGACTAGTAATCGGAAGGTTGCAGGTGCAAATCCCCGAGCTGACAAGGTACAAATCTGTCGTTCTACCCCTGAACAGGCAGTTAACCCACAGTTCCTAGGCCGTCATTGAAAATAAGAATTTGTTATTAACTGACTTGCCTAGTTAAATAAAGGTAAAAATATATTTAAAAAATAACAATTGACAGATATTTTTGTAAGAACTGTAACTCAGTAAAATCTTAGAAATTGTTGTTTATATTTTTGTTGATAATAATAATGGAACTAACTAATTGAATAAATGAATGGGCCTCCTCCTGTTTTAGGTGTTCTGGGTCAGAACTGTTTCAACGTGACTTACATCCATCAGAGTATCTGTGCCTTGAAGGGGTCAACAGTGGAACTGCCCTGCACATATCAACATCCAAGTTATCATGTAGTCTCAGAACCAAACTGGTATATCCAAGAGAAATGTAATGAGGCACCTAAAATCCTGATCTCGGTCCAGAGTATGCAGGTCGTGCTGAGTACCTTGGGACTAAAGAGAAAGACTGCACCCTGAGAATCACAGACCTGAGAGAGATTCAGCTGAGTACAAGTTCAGATTTAAAACACAGAATGGGGGTACAGCTTCCCTGGAACAACTCTGACTGTCACAGGTAATATATAATATCTAATTCTAATAATTCATTAGAATCATTCAGAGCTGCAGGTGAAGGTGTCTTCCTCCACAGAGGAATAGAAGAGAAAACTGACCTGTAGCACCACCTGTCTTCTGACTGACAACCCCAACCTCACCTACATTTGGTACAACAACGGACAACATCTCCATGACCCTACTTCCCAACAATACTCCTGTAATACTCTAGTGGTCTGGTGTTACTCTACAGACAGTTACTCCTGTGCTGTAAAAGACCATGAGGATTTTCTCACTCCTACATTGTGTGAGTCTGAACTCACCTATAATAATCATCTTAAGTCTCTATCATTAAGGCCTGTGGACCAATAGTAGAACATGTGGGGAAACAGACAAATCGGTGCACTCTTGGATAGTAACACTAGTAGGAACTATGCAGTATAATAGAAAAGGTAGAAAATGGCTGATGGTATGTTATCTAGTTATACTGTTTTAGAATTATAATTTTGGAATTAGTTTTAGAATAAGACTGTAACGTAACAAAATGAAAAAGTCAAGGGTTCTGAATACTTTCTGAATGCACTTTGTGTGTCTATATATTTTATTCATTTTAAATGAACCAGTCCTATACATCTAAAACACTTGAAAATGTGCCTTGAAGGGGTCAACAGTGGACATTACCTGCACGTATAGACATCCCAGCTGGCATAACGTCACAGAAGTGTCCTGGTTCAACAAATGGGAGTCTGGAGTTACTACAGATCTAAGCCAGGACCCAGAGTATGCAGGTAGTGTGAAGTACCATCAGCTTTACTACAGATCTAAGCCAGGACCCAGAGTATGCAGGTCGTGTGAAGTACCATCAGCTTTACTGCAGATCTAAGCCAGGACCCAGAGTATGCAGGTCATGTGAAGTACCATCAGCTTTACTACAGATCTAAGCCAGGACCCAGAGTATGCAGGTCATGTGAAGTACCATCAGCTTTACTACAGATCTAAGCCAGGACCCAGAGTATGCAGGTCATGTGAAGTACCATCAGCTTTATAGTCATGAGAATAAAACAGCTTCAAAACAATCCACAGAGAAACACTTTACTTACAGTGCTACACATCTGTTATGAGGATTTATTTTTCCTGCTTAATTAGACTGTCAGGTGTAGTTATTCACCAGTTCTAAAGTGTGTTTGTTGTTTATCTTTGTTTCTATGGCTGAAGGGAGGGAGATGCAGAAATTGGCTTTAGAACAGCAGGAATAGATACACAGGCCTGTGGTTTACACACATCTCTCAGCAACTGTGAACAAACTGCCAATGACTGATGTTTTATTTTATTTACCTTTATTTAACTAGGCAAGTCAAGGACAGCCTACCAAAAGGCCTCCAGCGGTGACGGGGCTGGGATTTATATATACAGTTGAAGTCGGAGGTTTACATACACCTTGGCAAAATACATTTAAACTCAGTTTTTCACAATTCCTGACATTTAATCCAAGTTAAATTTCCCTGTCTTAGGTCAGTTAGGATCACCACTTTATTTTAAGAATGTGAAATGTCAGAATTATACTAGACAGAGTGATTTATTTCAGCTTTTATTTATTTCGTCATATTCCCAGTTGGTCAGAAGTTTACATACACTCAGTTAATATTTGGTGGCATTGCCTTTAAATTGTTTAACTTTGGTCAAACGATTTGGGTAGCCTACCACAAGCTTCCCACAATAAGTAGGGTGAATTTTGGCCCATTGCTCCTGACAGAGCTGGTGTAACTGAGTCAGGTTTTTAGGCCTCCTTGCTCGCACACGTTTTTTCAGTTCTGCCCACAATTTTTCTATAGGATTGAGGTCAGGGCTTTGTGATGGCCACTCCAATGCCTTGACTTTTTTGTCCTTAAGCCATTTTGCCACAACTTTGGAAGGATGCTTGGGGTCATTGTCCATTTGGAAGACCCATTTGCGGCCACGCTTTAACTTCCTGACTGATGTCTTGAGATGTTGCTTCAATATATACACACAATTTTCTTACCTCATGATGTCATCTATTTTGTGAAGTGCACCACTCCCTCCTGCAGCAAAGCAGCCCCACAACATGATGCTGGCACCCCCGTGCTTCACGGTTGGGATGGTGTTCTTCGGCTTGCAAGCCTCCCCCTTTTTCTTCCGAACATTATGATGGTCATTATGGCCAAAAAGTTATATTTTTGTTTCATCAGACCAGAGGACATTTCTCCAAAAAGTACGATCTGTTTTTTTTATGGCGGTTTTGGAGCAGTGGCTTCTTCCTTGCTGAGCGGCCTTTCAGGTTGTGTCAATATAGGACTTGTATTACTGTGGATATAGATACTTTTGACCCTGTTTCCTCCAGCATCTTCACAAGGTCCTTTGCTGTTCTTGGATTGATTTGCACTTTCGCACCAAAGAACGTTCATCTCTAGGAGACAGAACACGTCTCCTTCCTGAGCAGTATGACGGCTGCGTGGTCCCATGGTGTTTATACTTGCGTACTATTGTTTGTACAGATGAATGTGGTACCTTCAGGCATTTGAAATTGCTCCCAAGGATGAACCAGACTTGTGGAGGTCTACAATGTTTTTTTCTGAGGTCTTGGCTGATTTCTTTGGATTTTCCCATGATGTCAATCAGAGGCACTGAGTTTGAAGGTAGGCCTTGAAATACATCCACAGGTACAACTCCAATTGACTCAAATGATGTCAATTAGCCTATCAGAAGCTTCTAAAGCTATGACATAATTTTAAGGAATTTTCCAAGCTGTTTAAAGGCACAGTCAATTTAGTGTATGTAAACTTCTGACCCACTGGAATTGTGATACAGTGAATTATAAGTGACATAATCTGTCCTGCTCTTACACATATCCCAGAGGTCATACAGTCTCAGAGACATCATGGTTCTATAGATGGTCTGGTGTGAAACCTCAGAATAATGATCGTGTGGAGTACTATGGGGACAGAATGAGGAACTCCACCCTGAGAATCACAGACCTGAGAGAGAGAGAGAGAGAGAGAGAGAGAGAGAGAGAGAGAGAGAGAGAGAGAGAGAGAGAGAGAGAGAGAGAGAGAGAGAGAGAGAGAGAGAGAGAGAGAGAGAGAGAGAGAGAGAGAGAGAGAGAGAGAGAGAGAGAGAGACTCAGCTGAGGACTGGTTCACATTCAAGACTCAGATCATACAAGGTCATGTCTTTCAAAGTGTGACAAGTGACAGATATTGGCAGTCCTGGAGTCAGGCTGTCTGTCACAGGTACACTATTTTGTAATGCTTTATCAGTTACATTAAACTCAATTGATCATTGTAGCCGGTAAGATGTGTTTTTATATTTTATTTCAATCTACAATATATGATAACATTCATATCATTCTTTATTTTTTAGGGGAACAAGCTTATGTAAGGAATGCATCTGTAGGAATCATAGTGGTTGTTCCCAAATCAAATCACATGTTATTGGTCACATACACATGGTTAGCAGATGTTAATGCGAGTGTAGCGAAATGCTTGTGCTTCTAGTTCCGACAGTGCAGTACTATCTAGCAACTACCTAATACACACATATCTAAAGGGGTGAATGAGAATATGTACATGTAAGTATATGTATGAGTGATGGCAAAGGTGCAATAGATGGTATAAAATACAGTATATACATGTAAGATATGCAATTATTATTAATTAAAGTGGCATTATTTAGAGTGGCATTGCGTAAAGTGATTAGTGATCCATTTATTAAAGTGGCCAGTGATTGGGTCTCTGTTGTAACTTCAATGGGTTACAGACGAGACAGCCTTCCTGTGACATCGGGTGCTGTGGGTGTCCCCAAGGGCATGTAGTTTGCCCCCGGTGATGCATTGTGCATTTGTATATCTGAAAGGGAACAAGACAATACCAAACTTGTCATTAAGCAGTATTTCTTTAGCTCTTTGGGTGTGTTTTAGCGAGAGGAAAATGTGGCCCATAATGTTTGTGGTTGTCATGGGGGATGGCACAACAAATTGGGGAATAATTACTGTAGCTTCAGTACTGTTAACGATTAATGTACAATACTATACAGTCACCCTGTTATTCACTCCAGAACCTATTCAGACTTTAGAAAAGTTGACTTCACATGGACATAAATCCAAAATTGTTGTCTACTTATCTCAAGTCTGAATTGGGCCCTTCATACACATCTCGCTATTAATAATGTACAAAGAAAATGTAAATGATTTTGTAAAATGCTCAATTAAAATGACTTTCATTTAGTGTTGAACTATCCTCTTGAATAAAAGTATATGATAAAAGTGGGCTTGATTTCACCCTCCAAAAATGTCACCTATGTTTAACTAGGCAAGTCAGTTAAGAACAAATTATTTTTTACAATGACGGCCTACACTCAGTGTGCTCCACGTATTACATAGCACAATGTATACAGCTTTATTTAAGAGGCCTAACAATAAATGTACATAGTGATTTGATCATCACATCCCAACTGTAGTATTTTAAGTTGTATCACCTATAGAATAACTAATAATAACTGGACAGGAGGGAGCAGCTCGTTGGGGAAACTCTAATAATCAAATACATGGTAGTACAACACAGGGGCGTGTTTGAGGCAGCACGTTCTATCAACGTATTAAAGTTATGAGGCCACAGAATTAACCAATCAGGTAAGTGATAATCGTATCTAGGCAGATTACCATGTTAATAGACCAATCTATTACACCATCCATCCACCAGCCTAGAATAGACACATAGTCTGTCTGAAATGGCATCCTATTACCTATATACTGTCAGGTGACATTTCAGATGCAGCCATCCTCTCTAATAGTTAGAAGTCAAACAAATAATGACATTTGAAGTTCCTGACATCAAGTCCCTCTTGGGGATTGTCTTTGCAATGATGTCTCACAAATCATCATCGCCATGGTGATGCTCCATGACAATTTATTTGGACGGTTGAAGTGTTGTAGAGGAGTGGGCGTAACAACACTACACCCTTTGGAAAAAAAGGTGCTATTTAGAACCTTAAATGGTTCTTCGGCTGTCCCTGTAACGATCGCTGTTGGTGGAAGGAGAGGAGGACCAAAGTGCAGCGTGGTACGTTTTCATAATGTTTTTAATAAAGATTAATACTGGAACAAAAAACAACAAACAAACAGTTCTGCAAGGTGCAACAAAAACACTAAACAGAAAATAATCACCCACAACTCAAGTGGGAAAAACAGGCTGCCTACGTATGGTTCTCAATCAGGGACAAAGATAGACAGCTGCCTCTGATTGAGAACCATACCAGGCCAAACACAGAAATATCAAACCTAGAACACAACATAGAAATGCCCACCCCAACTCACGCCCTGACCAACCTAAAATAGAGACAAAAACAAGGAACTAAGGTCAGGGCGAGACAGTCCCCACAGGAGAACCCTTTGAAGAACCCTTTTCGGTTGCAGGTAGAACCTCTTTGGTTCCAGATAGAACTCTTTAGGGTTCCATGTAAAACCCTTTCAACAGACCAGATGCTTTTTAACTTTCTGTGGAGAAACCGAACCCGTCACATTAGGAAACTGTTGTAATGAACACTTATGAGTGTGATGGGCTGAATTGTCTGGACATTCCTACCTTAAATAATACTTTTAAGATCAATTTGATAAAACACTTCCGAAGAAGACCTAGTTCTATGTGAAACTTTATTCCTCATCATGCCTTTTCTACTTTTGGTGGCCTTAACTTCATGTTGGTTTGCTATTGACAAAGTACCAGTGAAGCTCTGCTTTTCATCGGCAGGTTTTCTAGTCATGAACCTTCATTTAGAAGTATAATTTCTCTCCACACGTATATTATATCTGGAATAATCAGCACATATTGTATAACAATACATCTTTGTTTTTAGAATATTGGTTGAGAAATAATATCCTATTGGTGAGACAACCTGTAAATGCAGAGGGTCTTTTACTTCATTATGACTCATTCTTATCACTTTACAAGATTCCTGTAACGCCTAAAGAGTTTACAATTATTTTAGTCTCCATTCCCTCAGGTGTTGCTTTATTTTTTATTTATTTAATTAGGCAAGTCAGTGAACAAATTCTAATTTTCAATGACAGCCTAGGAACAGTGGGTTAATAACTGCCTTGTTCAGGGGCAGAACGACAGACTTTTACCTTGTCAGCTCAGAGGATTCAATCTTGCAACCTTCCGGTTACTGGCCCAAAGCTTTAACCACTAGGCTAACTGCCACTCCATTATTCAGGAACATGTTAAGACCCTCAGAACCTACTTTCGATTACCCCTGTTGACTCAACAGTAGTAAAGATTCGTTTTTGTTTTAGTCTACTCAACAACAGAGCGATACTTGCCTTGTATCAACAGGATTTTGTATCTATCTATGCACCTTATGTCATGCCTTATTGGAATCGTTTTATTGATAATATCTGTTGTCTCATACAAACGTACATTCTAACACAATTAAGGAAGTTTATTATAAAATGATTCATTAATATTACCCTGCCAACCACTGATGATATGAATAATTTAAAAAAAATAGATACATTCAAATTGTACATTTTGTAATGCCCACCCAGAAACAGTTATGCATCTTTTTTTGAATGGTATTAATGTAAAAAGAATTGTCAAGACATCAGTAGATTTATAATGGAAAATCTGCATTTAGATTTGACACTATTATGGAGAGACGTATTACATTCATTCTTTACCGACGATAGAAATCATTTGGATGGACATTTTTATTATTCATTCACTCGCCGTACAGTAGGTGGCAGTAATACGGCAATAGGTGTAGTCTGCCATAAAACCTTAAAGAAGAACAAGATGAGAGCAAAGCAGTTTAAATGTACTGTTGTAGCTGAAAACATTTCATATCATACAAAGGAACAGTAGCTTCCACAATGGATCGGGTGAGTCTGGTTTTAATAACAGTATAGGTCTGCTGTATTGTATAAAATGTCTAGGCCTAGTTTTCATCATCGTTGAACCTCCACATATTCTGTTTAGTTCTCTTTGGGGCGGCAGGTAGCCTAGTGGTAAGAGCGTTGGGCCAGTAGCCGAATCCCGAGCTGACAAGGTAAACATATGTCGTTCTGTTCCTGAACAAGGCAGTAGACCCACTGTTCCTAGGCCGTGATTGTAAATACGAATGTGTTCTTCACTCACTTGCCTAGTTATTATATATTTTTTTTAATAACCTGCAACTATATAATTTGTATTTATTATGGATCCCCATTAGCTGCCAAGGCAGCAGCTACTCTTCCTGGGGTCCAGCAAAATTTAGACAGTTCATACAATCATGTTTAGGAATCTGTGACTATGACCTAATTCTCTTCTTCCGCCCAGTGTGCACATGTTCACATTCCTTCACCGATTTCTTACACATTAGCCATTATTTAACCAGGTATTCAAGTGGCCGTTCTAACAAAGAAAAGAAATGGCTGCAGTTCCAAACACGTTGTTTTTCCCTCTGAGATATGCGTGTTTCCACGAGTTACACAGCCACAGCGTCAAACGCCTGTAACGTATTTTTATTAATTTAGGGTTATGCATAAAGTTAGTGTTTGCTAGGTTAGGGTTAAAATCACATTTAAAAAGACCAGTTGTATAAATGGGCGTGGGTTGTGGTAACTAGTGATGACCAGGCACTACTTCCATACAAAGTGTTTTTTTTTTCTCAAAGTTGCCTGGATGTGACGTGTCCTACTTTTACCAATACACTCCTAACAACCAACTCGTTACGAAAATGTATATATGATCAAATAAGCCAGATTTTGGGCCCAGTTATCCCTCTTGTTACTCCTCTTCCGCGCTGTTTGATAGGAAATGACTGGTATAAGAAATACGGTGGAAACTAGCCCATACCCACCAATCCAACGCTCTTAGATTTGTGGGTTGCAGTGAACGATTGAACATTTCAGGTTAAAGGAGATATTCCAGGGATGCACCCAAATCAGAGGTTCAGACTAATACAATATTTGGTTTAATGATCAACTGTAATACTTCTTGCGGCCAACAGGACAAAGCTAGCCTGTCCCCCTCCACCCTCCAGGAGTCCCCAGGTCATCTGCCTCTCCGTACTTTACTGCTGGTTCTGGTCGACTGCAGGAAAACACCGGGGCAGAGTGGAACTGAGAGAGGAGAAGAAATGGAAGATGGAGATTTCATTTCATTAAGTAAGAACCATGTGGGTTAGATTACAGTCTGCTTCTGTAACAATGAATTGGTTCATTATGTACTGATGAAAATATCTGGTTGTTGCACCTAATTTTGAGAAGTGTAACTTGCTCCCCCCACCTAATTGTAACGTTCTTTCATTTAAGAGCACATGTTCAACTTCATAAAAACATGTTTTCCCAAGAGGTTATATGAAAATACATACTGTAGTAAGTGCCAATGTGCTAAATAAAGTAACAGGGGACAACTAAAAAGAACAACCACTGGTTTACAATGGTAAAATAGTCCTTTTAAATCAGCCACAAATGTGCTTATGACAGGGTCAAAGCTAGTTTTGTTCCACAGGTGGTGAAAATTGAATGCAAGCTTCACAAAAAAATATATTCTACCACATCAATTTATGGGTAAAATGGTTCATTTGCTCAGTTTTCTACAAAAAACACCAGATAATTGATAAAAAGACTAGAACCAGCTTACCTGCCTTTGCTCTACAATTTGACTATTTCATGTTCAATGTTTCTTTTGCCCAAAAATGTAAGGAACAGTTAGACCATATTACAACATGGGTTGACCTTAAAATGAGGGACAGATGTAAATTAATCACTAATTAAATTAAATAAATAATGTTCAGAAATGACTGTCAAAGTAACCAAATAACTAGGGCTTTATATGCACACTCATAATTTGCCATTAAACACCTTTCACTGGTGATCTTAATTGGTGTAAGGTCATAACCGAAGTAAGGATACGCCTTCAAAAGCACCTGGTTTTCTGAGAATTCTTTAGAATTATTAGGACATGTATTCACTTTAATCAGAGTTATAGAGGTGTATTTAATCTGTGTATGTGCTAACACAAGCAGCGCCAGCTAACTTCTTTTGACCGAGTGCAGTGAACGTTTATTTTGATTGTCAATTTTTTTTAGATGTGTCCATGTAAACAGGATTATTAGGGAAATTGTTCATTCAAAGCTTGTCAACATCTAAATCAAACTCTTATACTAATTGACTTCACAATAATCGTATTATTCTGCACTTGTAACTTTACTCAACGATGGTAAAACTTGGAGAAATGATTGTATTAGTTGTGTTAAAATCCTTCTAGAAGTGACACAGGGTTGATGTGACAGGGTTGATGTAGGGACTTTTCAAATTCAGAATTTTGTCACTTTATCAAGTCTTTATTCATATGATTTAATAACAGATTTAAAATGTAATACTGATGCACAATTTCTACTGGAATATATGAAAGGGACCCAAAAGGCCTTAATTTCATGGAAGGACCCATCTGTTTATGGACCCATATTTGCAAAACCTAACTATTCAATGCCTTTGTTTCACAGGCGACATCCCTAATCGTTGCTCTCTTAGAGGGAGGGGCTTATCATCTGGGGAGCCTCAACAACATCATGATGCTGACAAGAAAGAGAAGAGTCTCTCCAGAACAAAACACCGGCATAGAGGTATAGGGAAGAAACCTCACCACTGCTGCTCTGACTGTGGGAAGAGTTTTGCTAAACAAGACTTGACTATTCATGAGCAAATTCACACCGGAGAGAAACCATTCCACTGCTCTCGATGCGGGAAGAGATTCACTGCATCTAAAACTTTAAAATCTCATCAGAGAATTCATACAGGGGAGAGGCCTTACCCCTACTTTGATTCTGAGAAATGCTTCAAACAATCAGGATCCCAGACTACACAAAAACACACAGGACAACCTTATTGCTGTGATCAGTGTGGGAAGAGATTCAATCAATCAGGAGCCCTGACTAGACACCAACGCATACACACAGGAGAAAAGCCTTATAGCTGTGATCAGTGTGGGAAGAGTTTTACTCGAGATTACACCCTGACTATACACCAACGCATACACACAGGAGAGAAACCTTATAGCTGTGATCAGTGTGAGAAGAGATTCAATCAATCAGGAGACCTAACTGCACACCAGCGCATACACACAGGGGAGAAACCTTATAGCTGTGATCTGTGTGGGAAGAGCTTCAATCAATTAGGACACCTGACTAGACACCAACGCATACACACAGGAGAGAAGCCTTATAGCTGTGATCAGTGTGGGAAGAGCTTCAATCAATCAGGAGACCTAACTACACACCAGCGTATACACACAGGGGAGAAGCCTTGTAGCTGTGATCAGTGTGGGAAGAGCTTCAGTCAATTAGGACAACTGATTATACACCAACGCATACACACAGGAGAGAAACCTTATAGCTGTAATCAGTGTGGGAAGAGCTTCAATCACTCAGGAGCCCTGACTAGACACCAACGCATACACACAGGAGAGAAGCCTTATAGCTGTGATCAGTGTGGGAAGAGCTTCAGTCAATTAGGACAACTGATTATACACCAACGCATACACACAGGAGAGAATCCTTATAGCTGTAATCAGTGTGGTAAGAGCTTCAATCACTCAGGAGCCCTGACTAGACACCAACGCATACACACAGGAGAGAAGCCTTATAGCTGTGATCAGTGTGGGAAGAGCTTCAATCATTCAGGTACCCTGAGCGAACACCAACGCACACACACAGGAGAGAAGCCTTATAGCTGTGATCAGTGTGGGAAGAGCTTCAATCACTCAGGACACCTGACCATACACAAACGCATACACACAGGAGAGAAGCCTTATAGCTGTGATCAGTGTGGGAAGAGCTTCAATCAATCAGTACACCTGACTACACACCAACGCATACACTTTGGAGAGAAACCTTACTCCTGTCTATGTGGAAAAAGCTTTGCTCATTCAGGGTCACTGAAAAAACACCAGAAATCACAAACATGTCGTCTTTCATCTCCCTCCTCTCCGGCACCGGTTCAAGATCCCTAAATAAAGTTTACATAGAAAACATCTTGTAAACAGTCATCCATCTCCCATTCTCTAACAGTTACTAAGTCTGATTACCATGGTAACCTGTGTAGCATAATATGCAGCTCTGGATCCATATTTATCAAGTGTCTTGGAGTAGGAGTGTGGTGGGGTGTGTTGGGGTGGGGGGGTTCAGAGCTGTATCTTATTTCATTAACTCCTATTATCCTTTAAATAATAATAGAATAATGTTTCAACAATACAAGGTTTGTATTCATGTATTCAGGAGATCAATAAATTAAATCCATTATCTGCTCAACCCCATCTGCTTCTCACTTCTTTTATATGTTTTTTATATGGACCAGAGGCCTCTTCTAGAATATTTTGCTCCATAAAGATCTAGACATATTTATTGTAAAACCCTTTAACAGGTTTTAGTGCATCTGATGGGCCATACAGAAGAATGCAGCTATAGGAAATGTTGTTGTTCTCATCCTCTGGCTTCATGTGGTTCAGGTGACCATTTTTCTAAAGTCTTATATTTCACTTAATCATCTTGATTGTTATTCAATGACTGATTCATTCATTTGTGTAAAAAACATGAAGAAAGCCTCCAAATCTGACAAGGGTCACAGCAGGGAATGGACAGGGGAGTTGAAGTCCAAATGTATTTATTTATTATTTATCTTTTTATCAGTGTTTGATTAATCTTGCCTGGCACAGTGGAACCAATGGAATAGTCCCAAGGTATGTTTGTCTGTCTTTTCTCCTCCAGGGAGACTCAGTCCAGTGTATGACAACGTCCCAGGCATGGCCATGGCCTCTACTGCAACACAGACTAACAAGGTGATGCTGACTACACCAATGCCCACCTCTCTTGCTCCAATAACCAGGAAGTGCCTCTGTACTCCACTGTCCAACCTCCTCAACCCCAGAAAGAAGATGAGTATATTCTTGGGTTTAATATAGTATACTATATGGTTTAATATACCTTTGGCCAAACCCAAAGTGCTATACAGAAACCCAGCCTAAAACCCCAAACAGCAAGCAATGCAGGTGTAGAAGCACGATGGCTCGGAAAAACTCCCTAGAAAGGCCACAACCTAGGAAGAAACCGCGAGAGGAACCAGGCTATGTGGGGTGGACAGTCCTCTTCTGGCTGTGCCGGGTGGTGATTATAACAGAACATGGCCAAGATGTTCAAATGTTCATAAATGACCAGCATGGTCAAATAATAGTAATCACAGTGAACAGGTTAGGGTTCCATAGCCACAGGCAGAACAGTTGAAACGAGCAGCAGCACGGCCAGGTGGACTGGGGACAACGAGTCATCATGCCAGGTAATCCTGAGGCATAGTCCTAGGGCTCATGTCCTCCGAGATAGAGAAATAGAAAATTAGAGAGAGCATACTTCAATTCACACAGGACCCCCGGATAACACAGGAGAAATACTCCAGATATAACAAACTGACCCTAGCCCCCCGACACAAACTACTGCATCATAAATACCGGAGGCTGAGACAGGAGGGGTCAGGAGACACTGTGGCCCCATCCGATGATACCCCCGGACAGGGCCAAACAGGCAGGATATAACCCCACCCACTTTGCCAAAGCACAGCCCCCACAATACTAGAGGGATATCTTCAACCACCAAATTTCCATCCTGAGACAAGGCCGAGTATAGCCCACAAATATCTCCGCCACGGCACAAGCCAAAGGGGGGCGCTAACCCAGACAGGAAGACCATGTCAGTGACTCAACACACTCAAGTGACGCACCCCTCCTAGGGACGGCATAGAAAAGCACCAGTGAATCAGTTACTCAGCCCCTGTAATAGGGTTAGAGGCAGAGAATCCCAGTGGAGAGAGGGGAACTGGTCAGGCAGAGGCAGCAAGGGCGGTTCGTTGTTCCAGTGCCTTTCCGTTCACTCCTGGGACAGACTACACTCAATCATAGGACCTACTGAAGAGATGAGTCTTCAGTAAAGACTTAAAGGTTGAGACCGAGTCTGCGTCTCTCACATGGGTAGGCAGACCATTCCATAAAAATTGAGCTCTATAGGAGAAAGCCCTGCCTCCAGCTGTTTGCTTAGAAATTCTAGGGAAAATTAGGAGGCCTGCATCTTGTGACCGTAGCGTACATGTAAGTATGTACGACAGGACCAAATCAGAATCAGGTAGGAGCAAGCCCATGTAATGCTTTGTAGGTCAGCAGTAAAACCTTGAAATCAGCCCCTGCATTAACAGGAAGCCAGTGTAGGGAGGCTCTGGAGTAATATGATACATTTTTGGGGTTCTCGTCAGGATTCTAGCAGCCGTATTTAGCACTAACTGAAGTTTATTTAGTGCTTTATCCGGGTAGCCGGAAAGTAGAGCATTGCAGTAGTCTAACCTAGAAGTAACAAAAGCATGGATTAATTTTTCTGCATAATTTTTGGACAGAAAATTTCATATTTTTGCAATGTTATGAAATGGAAAAAAGCTGTCTTTGAAACAGTCTTTAAGTTCGTCAAAAGAGAGATCAGGGTCCAGAGTAACGCAAAGGTCCTTCACAGTTTTATTTGAGACGACTGTACAACCATCAAGATTAATTGTCAGATTCAACAGAAGATCTCTTTGTTTCTTGGGCCGAGAACAAGCATCTCTGTTTTGTCCGAGTTTAAAAGTAGAACGTTTGCAGCCATCCACTTCCTCATGTCTGAAACACAGGCTTCCAGTGAGGGCAATTTTGGGGCTCTGCCATGTTTCATTGAAATGTACAGCTGTGTGTCATCCGCATAGCAGTAAAAGTTAACATTATGTTTTCGAATGACATCCCCAAAAGGTAAAATTCATAGTGAAACAATAGTGGTTCTAAAACGGAACCTTGAGGAACACCGAAATTTACAGTTGATTTGTCAGAGGACAAACCATTCAAAGAGACAAATTGATATCTTTCCGACTGATAAGATCTAAACCAGGCCAGAACTTGTCGTGTAGACCAATTTGGGTTTCCAATCTCTCCAAAAGAATGTGGTGATCGATGGTATCAAAAGCAGCACTAATGTCTAGGAGCACGAGGACAGATGCAGAGCCTCGGTTTGACGCCATTAAAAGGTAATTTACCACCTTCACAAGTGCAGTCTCAGTGCTATGATGGGGTCTAAAACCCGACTGAAGCATTTCGTATACATTGTTTGTCTTCAGGAAGCCAGTGAGTTGCCGCGCAACAGCTTTTTCCCACAAAAATTGAGAGGAATGGAAGATTCGATATAGGCCGATTAGTTTTTTATATTTTCTGGTTTGGCTTTTTCAAGAGAGGCTTTATTACTGCCACTTTTAGTGAGTTTGGTACACATCCGGTGGATAGAGAGCCATTTATTATGTTCAACATAGGAGGGTCAAGAACAGGAAGCAGCTGTTTCACTAGTTCAGTTGGAATAGGGTCCAGTATGCAGCTTGAAAGTTTAGAGGCCATGATTATTTTCATCACTGTGTCAAGAGATATAGTACGAAAACACTTGAGTGTCTCCCTTGATCCTATGTCCTGGAAGAGTTGTGCAGACTCAGGACAACTGAGCGTTGGAGAAATACGCAGATTTAAAGAGGAGTCTGTCATTTGCTTTCTGATAATCATGATCTTTTCCTCAAAGAAGTTCATTAATATATTACTGCTGAAGTGAAAGCAATCCTCTCTTATGGAATGGTGCTTATTAGTTAGCTTTGCAACAGTACCAAAAATACATTTCTGATTGTTCTTATTTTCCTCAATTAAGTTTGAAAAATAGGATGATTGAGCAGCAGTGAGGGCTCTTAGATACTGCACGGTACTGTCTTTCCAAGCTAGTCGGAAGACTTCCAGTTTGGTGTGGAGCCATTTCCGTTCCAATTTTCTGGAAGCTTGCTTCAGAGCTCGGGTATTTTCTGTGTACCAGGGAGCTAGTTTCTTATGACAAATGTTTTTAGGGGTGCAACTGCATCTAGGGTATTGCCTAAGGTTAAACTGAGTTCTTCAGTTTGGTGGTTAACTGCTTTTTGTCCTCTGACGTCCTTGGGTAGGCAGAGGGAGTCTGGAAGGGCATCAAGGAATCTTTGGGTTGTCTGAGAATTTATAGCACGACTTTTGATGCTCCTTGGTTGGGGTCTGAGCAGATTATTTGTTGCGATTGCAAATGTAATAAAATGGTGGCCCGATAGTCCAGGATTATTAGGAAAAACATTAAGATCCACAACATTTATTCCATGGGACAAAACTAGGTCCAGAGTATGACTGTGACAGTGAGTAGGTCCAGAGACATGTTGGACAAAACCCACTGAGTCGACGATGGCTCCAAAAGCCTTTTGGAGTGGGTCTGTGGACTTTTCCATGTGAATATTAAAGTCACCAAAAATTAGAATATTATCTGCTATGACTACAAGGTCCGATAGGAACTCAGTGAGGAACTCGGTGAGGAACGCTGTACATGGCCCAGGAGGCCGGTAAACAGTAGCTATAATACATGATTGAGTAGGCTGCAAAGTTTTCATGACTAGAAGCTCAAAAGACGAACGTTTTTTTTTTGTAAATTGAAATTTGCTATCGTAAATGTTTGCAATACCTCCATCTTTGCGGGATGCGCGGGGGGATATGGTCACTAGTGTAACCAGTTGGTGAGGCCTCATTTAACACAGTAAAGTCCTCAGGCTTAAGCCAAGATTATGATCAGTGATTAGTTAATTGACTATAACTGTGTTGGAATTGAGGGATCTAACATTAAGTAGCCCTATTTTGAGATGTGAGGTATCACAATCTCTTTCAATAATGGCAGGAATGGAGGAGGTCTTTATTCTAGTGAGATTGATAAGGCGAACACCGCCATGTTTCGTTTTGCCCAACCTAGGTTGAGGCACAGACACGGTCTCAATGGGGATAGCTGAGCTGACTACACTGACTGTGCTAGTGGCAGACTCCACTAAGCAGGCAGGCTGGCTAAAAGCCTGCTGCCTGGCCTGCACCCCATTTCATTGTGGAGCTAGGGGAGTTAGAGCCCTGTCTATGTTTGTAGATAAGATGAGAGCACCCCTCCAGCTAGGATGGAGTCCATCACTCCTCAACAGGCCAGGCTTGGTCCTGTTTGTGGGTGAGTTCCAGAAAGAGGGCAAATTATCTACAAATTCTATCTTTTGGGAGGGACAGAAAACAGTTTTCAACCAGCGAGTGAGTTGTGAGACTCTGCTGTGGAGCTCAGTAGTAACCTACCCATCCCCATTTACAATTGTATTCATCAACTAAATAAATGATACTATATCCTTCCTGTTTGGCCCTGTCCGGGGGTGTCCTCAGATGGAGCCACAGTGTCTCCTGACCCCTCCTGTCTCAGCCTCCAGTATTTATGCTGCAGTAGTTTATGTGTCGGGGGGCTAGGGTCAGTTTGTTATATCTGGAGTCCTTCTCCTGTCCTATTCGGTGTCCTGTGTGAATTTAAGTGTGCTCTCTCTAATTCTCTCTTTCTCTCTTTCTTTCTCTCTCTCGGAGGACCTGTGCCCTAGGACCATGCCTCAGGACTACCTGGTATGATGACTCCTTGCTGTCCCCAGTCCAGCTGGCCGTGCTGCTGCTCCAGTTTCAACTGTTCTGCCTTATTATTATTGGACCATGCTGGTAATTTATGAACATTTGAACATCTTGGCCATGTTCTGTTATAATCTCCACCCGGCACAGCCAGAAGAGGACTGGCCACCCCACATAGCCTGGTTCCTCTCTAGGTTTCTTCCTAGGTTTTGGCCTTTCTGGAGAGTTTTTCCTAGCCACCGTGCTTCTACACCTGCATTGCTTGCTGTTTGGGGTTTTAGGCTGGGTTTCTGTACAGCACTTTGAGATATCAGCTGATGTATGAAGGGCTATATAAATACATTTGATTTGATTACTATTGGGACGATCTTTGCCTAAACCCTAAACTAACACTAATCTTAACCAATTTACATTTATACTTTATAGAGGTGTGGACATCCCAATGATCCCGAATAGCACAGACCCTCTGGGAAGGTCTATGAACTGCTCTATTCGAATGAAAGGACATCCCAAGTTGTCTGATGTGGAACTGGTAACAACACAGTCTGTGATTGGCTAACAACATTTAGATCTGAATACAGCGACATAAATGACATACCATGCCATGAGGTGCTGAGGGAAAGACAGATTATCTATGATATTTTCTAGGCCATTAGCGATAACAGGAAATACACAAGCCGTAGGCTCCACTATAGTTCAAGGTGGCTATGCCGGATTGTCTGCTTGCACGGGAAAAATTGTACGTTTCTAACATTTATGGTTGAGATTGAATTAATATAAACTATGCACATTATCACTTTCATTAACACGAGATGCAGGCGTCACGCAGACGTTAGTAGCATGTCATGTAAGTCAGACGCGTCACACTAGTAAGGCGTTGGTGTCATGTCAGGTGGTACGGTTGCCTAGGCTTATATATGTCCCTTATCACTCCCCCATAGAACTCTGCAGGGCGCTTGCCATCCTCCTGTCTCTCTCACCAGTCACGGGTAAATTTGAAGGAAGGGATCTAGCCTCCTAATGTTCGTTTCTCTCTTTAAAAATTCTTGATTTCCTTTTTCATTTGGAAAACATTCCTTTCTAGTGTGGTGATCAACCCAGAGTAACCATTAGCCTTGGACTCCAGGCTGGTCATGTGGTGGTGATCAACCCAGAGTAGCCATTAGCCGTGGTCTCCAGGCTGGTCATGCGGTGGTGATCAACCCAGAGTAACCATTAGCCGTGGTCTCCAGGCTGGTCATGCGGTGGTGATCAACCCAGAGTAGCCATTAGCCGTGGTCTCCAGGCTGGACATGCGGTGGTGATCAACCCAGAGTAGCCATTAGCCGTGGTCTCCAGGCTGGTCATGCAGTGGTGATCAACCCAGAGTAGCCATTAGCTGTGGCCTCCAGGCTGGACATGCGGTGGTGATCAACACAGAGTAGCCATTAGCCGTGGTCTCCAGGCTGGTCATGTGGTGATGATCAACCCAGAGTAGCCATTAGCCGTGGTCTCCAGGCTGGTCATGCGGTGGTGATCAACCCAGAGTAGCCATTAGCCGTGGTCTCCAGGCTGGTCATGTGGTGATGATCAACACAGAGTAGCCATTAGCCGTGGTCTCCAGGCTGGTCATGTGGTGGTGATCAACACAGAGTAGCCATTAGCCGTGGTCTCAAGGCTGGTCATGCGGTGGTGATCAACCCAGAGTAGCCATTAGCCGTGGTCTCCAGGCTGGTCATGTGGTGGTGATCAACCCAGAGTAACCATTAGCCGTGGTCTCCAGGCTGGTCATGTGGTGGTGATCAACCCAGAGTAACCATTAGCCGTGGTCTCCAGGCTGGTCATGCGGTGGTGATCAACCCAGAGTAGCCATTAGCTGTGGTCTCCAGGCTGGTCATGCGGATGTCCAGTGCCTTGTGGTTGGATCTAGTCATTTCGTGGCAGTTTTCAGCTCCTCTCTCAGCTGGCTAACCTAGTTTCGTAGCTCTGCCGACTGTATATCCTTCCATTTTGTCAATTAATTCCGGCTTCATTTCAGTTAATGCCTGTAGAACAGCTTCTTGTCCAGTCGCCTCAGCTGTGCATTGTTCAGTTGTTGGTGTAGATTCATGGTCCTTGGCTAGGCTAGCTGGTCTGTTAGAATTAGCCCTAGGCTGATTCTTGCTGTTGGTGCCTGACATCTTCGACAAAAACGTGACATTAAGCCTTAAAATGGAGTCTCAGGTTGTAGAGGGGTATTTTGATCCAAATTAAAATTGTATTTGATTTTACTAGGCAACTAAATAAGAATTTGTTGTTAACTGACAATGATCCTGGACGACTCTGGGCCAATTGTGCTCCACCCTTTGGGACTCCTAAACACGGCCAGTTGAGATACAGCCTGGAATCAAACCAGGGTCCGTAGTAACGCCTCTGGCACTGAGATGTAGTACCTTAGACCGCTGCGCCACTCGGGAGCCCCGAAATACAATCTGCACAAGTATTTAAATGTTCTGTTGAGGAGCTCAGAAAAGTACATCCTCACATGGCGCCGCTCCTCGTCGCCCCTGCGGGTATTTGGGGATTAACAACATTTTTGTTATTGTATCTGATGATGGTGGTACTGTATCCCCCCCTCCCGCATTCATTTCCCACAATGGACTTTTTTCCCCCGTTCACTACCCGTCCAGTAGGTGGCGGTAATACGCCAATAGGTGTAGTGTGACATTAAACCTTAAAGAAGAAGACAACAAAGTAGCCTAACTGTTCTGTTGTTGCCGACCACATTTCATGTCTTACAAAGAAACAATAGCTTCCACAATGGATCGGGTAAGTATGGTTTTAACAGTATATGCCTGCTGTGCTGTATAAAATGTCTAGGCCTAGTTATCATCTTTGCACCTCTACATTCCTGTTTTCGGTTAAATGTCGTTACAAAATAAAAGACAAGACAGTAAAACTTGTTGGGATTTTTTTTTTACTTCAACAAAGTAGCCTGTTGAGGAATCTGTGGCTATAACCTAATTATCTCTCCTTCCACAAAGTGTGCACATGTTAACATTCTTTCACTGATTTCGAACACATTATCCATTATTTGACCAGATGCTCAAGTGGCCGCTCAAACAAAAAAAAAAAAAGTAAGGCAATCGTGAAGAGTCAAGATCACGTGGGACCATAATATGCAATGAGGGCAGATGTACGTGTTACCACGGCCACAAAGTCAAATGTCTATATCGTGTTTTTATTTATTTAGGGTTAGGCATAAAGTTGGAAGTGGCGCAGTCTAAGTCACTGCGTGTCAATGCTAGAGGCGTCACTACAGACATCCTGGTTCGAATCCCACTGGGCGGCGCACAATTGCCCCAGCGTCATCCGGGTATGGCCAGTGTCGGCCGTCATTGTAAATAAGAATTGGTTCTTAACTGACATGCCTCGTTAAATAAAAAACTAGTATGGTTAGTGTTCAAATAAAATGTTAATAAGATCAATTGTGGAAATGGGCGTGGTTTATGACTAGTGACGACCAGGCACTACTCTCATATAAAGTGTTCTACTTTTATCAATACACTCCTAACAACCTACTCGTTACGAAATGTATATTCAATCACATAAGTCAGAAGCCAGATTCTGGGCTTCGCCTCTAAATTGCTGTTTGAAAGGAAATGACTGGTATGAGATATATGGTGGAAACTAGCCCAAGCTTCCACCAATCTAATGCTCTTAGATTTGTGGGTTGTAGTGAACGATTGAATATGTCAATCAGATTTAAGGGATGCACTCAAATCAATCAGAGGTTTAGACTAAATTAACACAATATTTGGTTTAATTATACACGTTTTAATACTTCTTGCGGCCAACAGGACAACGCTAGCCCGTTCCCCTGCACCCTCCCGGAGTCCCCGTGTCAAACGCCTCCTAGTTCCGCTTTACTGCGGGGTCTGGTCGACTGCAGGAAAACACCGGGGCAGAGTGGAACTGAGACAGGAGAAAAGAAAGAAGATGGAGAATTGATTTCATTAAGTAAGAACCATGGTGTGTAGATTAGACTACAATCTGCTTCTGAAACAATAGCGAAGGTGCATAAAGATGGCGGCCCGCATGTACTTACCACAAAATTACTCCTTTTGCTGAGTTCACTGTATTCTACATTGCTCTTTTTACTGTTTTTTTTGTATGGTCATTAGCGCAGTAAACATGATCCCAATTTTTGCTTCAAGACGGCGGCGATTTGAAAAATCAAGAAAGTAGATTGTGATGATATATTGGAACATTGAACCATGTCGCACACCGTAGTTCCAAAACTCAGTAGATCGTGCTAAAACAAAGATCATATCTGAATTCTGCCATTTTATGAACTTTAGTCATTAATTGAATAATGATATATTGATAACATCTGGGTAGTTCCACCCATTTTTAAAAGTAACTTAAAATTAGGTGAAATATATCTATATATATTTAACATTGTCATAAAGACAACATGTTCAATTTCATGAAAACATGTTTTCCCATCTCAAGATATTGAATAAAAATATAACTATACTAAGTGCCTATGTACCAAATAAAGTAACAGGGTTGACTGTAAAAGTCTTAAATCAGCCATCAATTCACTTGTGACAGGGAATGGAAGCTTGTTTTTTGCAACAGTTAGTGTCAATTTAATGCAATCCAGAAAATGGAATTGTTCAAAGATTACTAGCATGTCTATGTATGGGTAAATGGGTTGACATGCTCAGTTTTCCGCCACAAAACAGCTTAAGTTGACAATCGAAGTAACGCTGTTAAAAACCTGTTTTTCTGAGCAATATTTCAAATTATTAAGACACGTAAAGGCCTTCATCAGATTCATAGAGGCATATTTAATCTGCATATGTTCTAGCACGAGCAGCGCAAGTTTCCTTCATGCTTCTCTGTGGTAGTACATTTATTTAGATGCTATTCAATATCTTTCTTTCACAGGGGACAGCCCGAACCGTTGCTCTCTCAGTGGGAGGGGCTTATCATCTGGGGAGCCTCGACAACATCATGATGCTGACAAGAAAGAGAAGAGTCTCTCCAGGCCAGAACACCTCAAGAAACACCAGCAGAGACTTACAGGGAAGAAACCTCACCACTGCTGCTTTGACTGTGGGAAGAGTTCTGCTAAACAGAGGGAATTGGTCATTTACAAGCAGATTCACACTGGGAGGAAAATGTACCGCTGCTCTCAGTGTGGGAAGAGTTTTGCTGCATCTAAAACCTTACAATCTCAGAGAATTCATACAGGGGAGAGGCCTTACCCCTGCTTTGATTGTGGGAAGAGCTTCAGTCAATCAGGAGCCCTGACTACACACCAACGCATACACACAGGAGAGAAGCCTTATAGCTGTGATCAGTGTGGGAAAAGCTTCAACCAATCAGGAAACCTGACTACGCACCAGCGTGTACACACAAGAGAGAAGCCTTATAGCTGTGATCACTGTGGGAAGAGCTTTGCTCTATCCGGGAACCTGACTAGACACCAGCGCATACACACAGGAGAGAAGCCTTATAGCTGTGATCAGTGTGGGAAGAGTTTCAATCAATCAGGAGAACTGACTAGACACCAACGCATACACACAGGAGAGAAGCCTTATAGATGTGATCAGTGTTGGAAGAGCTTTGCTCTGTCCGAAGACCTGACTAGACACCAGCGCATACACACAGGAGAGAAGCCTTATAGCTGTGAACAGTGTGGGAAGAGCTTCATGGATTCTGGTAGTCTGACTAGACACCAGCGCATACACACAGGAACAAAGCCTTATAGCTGTGATCAGTGTGGTAAGAGCTTCATGGATTCAGGAAGTCTGACTAGACACCAGCGCATACACACAGGAGCAAAGCCTTATAGCTGTGATCAATGCGGGAAGAGTTTTGCTCAATATTCCACTCTGACTGCACACCAACGCATACACACAGGAGAGAAGCCTTATATCTGTGATCAGTGTGGGAAGAGCTTCAATCGTTCAGGAGCCCTGACTACACACCAACGCATACATACAGGAGAGAAGCCTTATAGCTGTGATCAGTGTGGGAAGAGCTTCAATCATTCAGGAGCCCTGACTAGACACCAGCTCACACACACTGGAGAGAAACCTTACTCTTGTCTATGTGGAAAGAGCTTTGCTCGTTCAGGGTCACTGAAACAACACCAGAAAGCATCTCCCTCCTACAGCACCGGTTACAGATCTCTAAATGAAGTTACAATAGAAAACATCTTGTAAAGAGTCATCCATCTCCCATTCGCTAACAGTTTACTAAGTCTTATTACCATGATAACATGTGTAGATAATATGCAGCTCTGGGTCTATATGTATTAAGCGTCTTGGAGTAGGAGTTCTGTGTGTGGTGGGGTGGGGGGGTTCAGAGCTGTATCTATTTCATTAATTCCTATTATCCATTAAATAATTGTGTAATGTAGAATGTTTCAACAATACTAGGTATGTATTCAAAAGATCAATAAATTACATCCATTATCTGCTCAACGTCTGCTTATCACGTTCATTTTATGTATTTATTATCTATTATAATAACACATGTATAAGGAGCATAGGACTCCTGTAGAATTAGTTTGCTCCTAAAAGATGTTCATATATTTATTGTAAAACCCTTCACCAGGTCAAATCAAATGTATTTGTCACATACACATGGTTAGCAGATGTTCATGCGAGTGTAGTGAAATGCTTGTGCTTCTAGTTCCAACAATGCAGTAATAACCAACGAGTAATCTAACTAACAATTCCAAAACTACTACCTTATACACACAAGTGTAAAGGGATAAAGAATATGTACATAAAGATATATGAATGAGTGATGGTACAGAGCAGCATAGGCAAGATGCAGTAGTGTAGCTGATGGGACATATGGAAGTACAGAAGACATAGGACTATTAGTGTGGTCTAATTATGTTGTATTTATTTTAAAGGATTTTAATAGTTAATTGGTTCCTGCATGTGACTGGCTGTTATCCTGCAGGCTCAGTTTTCCAGGAAACTGATCAATGTCTCCTATCTTAACATCCAGAACATATTCTGGGTGTTCTGTCTGAGGGTCACAGTCACCTGCATGAACCAAAACCGAGTGAGAGAAGAGCGAGCACTCTCTTCAGAAATACAATTCCAGCACAATGTCCTCTACATTACCATTCTACTTCTTTTTGGTGAGTTGTTACGTGGAACAAATGCTTGTATGAAAATATCTGGAATGTGGTTTCATGTTTTCTTGTTTTGTTTAACATTGCTGATTGCATATTCATTTTTTAAATATGTATATATTTGTTCAAGTTTAGTTGTATTATGTAGAACAGACCAATATGTTGTTAGCCTGGGTCCCACTACTCAGTGTTGTAGTGATGGTCCTGAGAATAGAGACCAGGATATGTTGTTGTCCTGGGTCCCACTACTCAGTGTTATAGTGATGGTCCTGAGAATAGAGACCAGGATATGTTGTTGTCCTGGGTCCCAATACTCAGTGTTATAGTCATGGTCCTGAGAATAGAGACCAGGATATGTTGTTGGCCTGGGTCCCACTACTCAGTGTTATAGTGATGGTCCTGAGAATAGAGACCAGGATATGTTGTTGGCCTGGGTCCCACTACTCAGTGTTATAGTGATGGTCCTGAGAATAGAGACCAGGATATGTTGTTGGCCTGGGTCCCACTACTCAGTGTTATAGTGATGGTCCTGAGAATAGAGACCAGGATATGTTGTTGTCCTGGGTCCCACTACTCAGTGTTATAGTGATGGTCCTGAGAATAGAGACCAGGATATGTTGTTGGCCTGGGTCCCACTACTCAGTGTTATAGTGATGGTCCTGAGAATAAAACAGGTTTAAAAGAACAACAGAGAAACACGTATCTTACAGTGCTACACATCTGTTATAATAGAGACTTTTTCCTGCTTAATTGAAGTATCAGGTGTAGTTTTTCACCAGTTATAAAGTGTGTTTGTTTTCTCTCTTTATGTTTCTATGGCTGCAGGAAGGGAGATGCAACAACAGCCTTGAGAACATCTGGACTCAAATAGAACTCTTACCTGACAGCAACTTGGAGCAAAGTAGACGATAGCAGACAACATGATTCTTAGTGAAAGGGTTGTTGTTGAGTGTTTTATTGGCTTTACTCAACTTTTATAGATCAGGTCAAATCTTATCCAAAAACTTTCTGTTGTAAGATTATCCTACATGAGATGTGAGATTTTATGTTGTCATAACTAAATTGAGCTTGTATATTTAAATAGATGTTTGATTGCTCTGGTCTAGGGGTGCATCACTTGCAGCCTTGAGACTGGAATTCTCTCTCAGCAACCCTCTAATCCTTATTTGAACACTGTGACAACAAAGTAACTGTACTGTAGTTTACATATTTCTTGTTTTAGGAATGAACACTGAAAAAACAATAGCTTGGACAACAAAACCATTACTGTAAAAGTTGTTGGGATTTTTCTTTTCCTTCAGCAAGGTACCCATTCATGTTTAGAAATCTGTCGTATTACGTATCCCCTAAAGTGTGCACTTGTTCACAAGGACGGGGTTTTAAAAACAGACACAGAGGGAATAAAGGAAGTGGTCGAGGACTTTTATGGGGAACTGTTTGGGGTAAAAGATGTGTGCGAGGAAACAATGGGGGACCTTTTAACATACATTGACAAGACCCTACCCAACACGGACGACCTGAAAAAAGACCTGACGAGGACAGAAATCGACCAAGGACTGAAACATTTTAAGAGGGGTAAATCACCGGGGGAGGACGGCCTCCCTTTGGAGTTTTATCTGACCTTTTGGGATGTTTTAGCCAACGAACTTCTGACTGTTTTTACTGACTTCGAACACCTCGACAGACTACCCGACAGTTTTAGAGTGGGGATCGTGATGCTTTTACACAAGAAAAACGACAGGACGGACCTGAAGAACTGGAGACCGATTACCCTTTTAAACTTTGATTGTAAACTTTTTACCAAGGTTTTAACACTCAGAATGTCTTCTGTTTTAGGGGAGGTGATCCACCCGGACCAAACCTGTGCCGTGCCCGGAAGGAAGATCACGGACAGCCTGATACTGATCCGAGATGCCATCTGTTATGCGAGAGACAGAAACATGCGGCTTGTAGTCCTAAATTTAGATTTTGAAAAAGCCTTTGATCGGGTCTCGCACCAGTACCTCTTTAAGGTACTGCAAAAAATGGGTTTCCCCGACAGGTTTTTAGCTTGGGTGGGACTGCTGTACGGGGACATCACCAGCAAAATCCTTGTAAATGGGCATCTGTCAAAAGCAGTGGGAGTACACTGCGGCGTCCGTCAGGGCTGTCCTTTATCTCCTCTTCTGTTCGTGGCCTGTATTGAACCACTGGCACAGGTCTTGAGAAGGGACCAAGGGATCAGTGGGGTGGGTATCCCGGGGAGTGGGGGGATGACCGCCAAGTGCGTCTTTTACATGGACGACGTCAACATTTTATGTACCGACCTTTTATCCGTCGACAGGACTCTGGACAGGACTGACTGGTACGGACGAGCCACTGGGGCGAGACTGAACAGAGACAAGACAGAGGCCCAGTTCTTCGGACCATGGGCAGACCCAGACTTGACCAGACTACCTCTGACAGTCAAATAGACGGACATAAGGGTACTGGGGGTAAAGTTTGACCGGGGGGGGAGGAGGGAGCGGCAACTGGAGTGGAATCCTGGGGACAGTAAGACAGAGACTGGGTTTTTGGGGACTATGACAGCTGACGCTTTAGGGCAAGGTTTTAATCATTAAAGCTGTGATTTTACCTGTGCTTTTATTAATCAGTTCTGTTTTTATCCCCCCTCGAAGGAGTATTTTAGACCTGGAGTGGATGCTTTTCTACTTCCTGTGGGGAGGCAAGTGGGAGAGGCTGAGGAGGGAGGTGGTCAAGAGGCCCAGGTCCAAGGGGGGGAAAGGCTTGCCTGACCTCTACTTGTTCCTGGGCAGCCGCTACACAGCGTTACATCTGACCCTTGCCACCTCCCCGGTCAACAACAAGACTCAGGCCCTCGCACGGTTCTGGCTGGGATCTTACCTCAGGACTCTGAGGCTGATCCCAGTCGACCTGCGAGCCCCAGTCTCTTTCCTGCTACCCCCGCCCTACGTCCAGCTCCAGAAGTTTTTAAGACATTTTAAACTGGAAAAAGAAACAGTCACGGTTTTAACAAAACACCGCTCTCTTCTCTCTCTTGTGCAGGATCGGGAACCAGTATGTCCAGTGCGCGGGCTCGCTACAGGTGAGCCCACAACAGTTTGGCGCAACGTGGCCCATCCTGCTCTCCTGAATCGGCATCGGGACCTGTCCTGGATGGTCGCCCACGAGATCCTCCCGGTCAGGGCCGTTATGCACTCACGGGGCATGGCGAGGATATCCGCGTGCCCCCGACCAGGCTGCGGCCAAGAAGAGTCGGTGAGGCACATGCTCTGGGAGTGCAGAGCCGCCAGGGACCTGTGGAAGGAAGCAGGCCCCCTGATCACCTCGTGTCTGCCAGCAGGGGAGGACCTAACACCTCAGCTCGTGCTGTATGGGGTGGGCCGAAGGCCCATTCCATCGAAGACCTTCACCAAGCTCTGGTCCACCCTCACGTGCCTGAAGGAAGCACTGTGGTCCTCCCGTAACCTGCTGGTAGCGAAAAACGTAGAGACCACCCCCCAGGCAGTGGCCATGGTAGCCACGGAAGCCCTGGGGTGGTATGGAAGGAAGGGGGCCTCGACCCCAAGCGAAGGGTCCCCCACAACACCCTAGGTCCCGGCGGCCACGGCCTGACAGCACTGCGGCGCCTAGGGCGATGCGCCTAGGGGAGGGATCCCCTCTGGGCCCCGAAGGACGGGAAGATGATCCATTCAGAAGAGCAGGATGAGGTGAGCTTGATAAAGACTCACCCCGCTCCTGTACAAGGGACTGAAGACAGCCTTTTAACAAAGTGGCTTTTTAACATGTTTTTCATGTCTTAAAAATGTTTTACCTTTGTTAGATCATTAGTACACATTTTAAATGGCCTTTGCAGATTTGATGTTTTTACAAGGAAAGTACTTTTATTCATAGTTGTTTTCATTGGTTTTAACAACATGTACTTTTTAACAAATTTAAACGTAACTTTCAAATGCTGTGTTTTATGCTTTTTTGCCGTTTTTATGTGTATAAATGATGTAAAAAATGTATGAGCTGTTTTTAAAGGAATTGTACCAATAAAACTTTTCCAAAAGAAAAAAACTTGTTCACCTCCACTGATTTGAAAGTCAGATGATTAATTATATGACCAGATACTCAGGAGCTTCCGAGTGGCAGCGGTCTAAGGCACTGCATCTCAGGGCTAAAGGCTCCACTACCCTGATTCGATCCTGGGCTGTATCACAACCGACCGTGAGAGGGAATCCCATGGGGCGGCGCAAAATTGGCCCAGCGTTGTCCGGGATAGGGGAGGGTTTGACCGGGATAGGCCGTCATTGTATATAAGAATTTGTTCTTAACTGACTTGCCTAGTTAAATAAAATAAAAATATTTTAAACTCAAGTCGCCACCCTAACAATAAAAATAGATCATCTCTGTGAAGTTTATCAGCGGTTGGCATCCAACATTATGGTGCATTACCCACCTACTGTAATGGCATGTGGGCCAGCAAAAGGAATCGATGAACTAAATCCTATCTGCCAGCCCAGGTTCTCTTAAAAAGTATAAATATTTGCGACTGTGTATAACAATTTTCTACTCCGTATGATTATTAAACTCAATTCTTACTCACACACACTGGAGAGAAACGTGGAAAAGTATTTTTGTTATGTTTATTGATGGATAGCCAGGGACACACTCCATCACTCAGATATAATTTACAAATTAAGCATTTGTGTTTAGTGAGTCTGCCAGATCAGAGGCAGTAGGGATGACCAGGGATGTTATCTTGTTAAGTGTGTGAATTGGACCATTTTCCTGTCAAAATGTAACAAGTACTTTTGGGTGTCAGGGAAATATATGGAGTAAAAAGTCAAAGTTGACAAAAATATAAATAGTGAAGTACAGATATCCCAAAAACCTCCTTAAGTAGTACTTTCAAGTATTTTTACTTTAGTACTTTACAACACTGTAAACTTGTCATCTAAATGGAAAATGTCATAGTGAACAGTTTGTGTATAGAGGGGGATGTTGGTGTGGGTGGGGTGTTCAGAGCTGTATCTTATTTAATTAACTCCTATTATCCATTAGATATTTGTGTAATGTTGAAAAATGTTACAAGGTGTGTATTCATGTATTCAATAGATCAATATATTAAATCCATTATCTGCTCAACATCTGCTTCTCACTATGGACCAGAGGCCTCCTCTAGAATAAGTTTGCCCCAAAAAGATCTAGACATATTTATTGTAAAACCTTTTACCAGGTTTTACTGCAGCTGATGGGACATACAGAAGAATGCAGCTCTAGGAATTGTAGTTGTGGTTCTCATCCTCTGTCTCTCCGGCTTCATGTGGTTCAGTTGAGCATCTTTCTAAGAAGTATATTTTACTTTATCATTTTGAGTTGTTATTAACGTGATTGTTGTTTAATTATTGATGTATTCATTCACTTGTGTAAAAAAAACCCATTAAAGTCAGCAGGGAATGGACAGGTGAGTTGAGGTCAGAAAGTATTTGTTTCCTTTCAGATCTTTTCATCAGTGCTCGATTAATCTTGCCTGGCACAGTGGAACCAATGGAATATTCCCAAGGAATGCTTATATTGTCTCTTTTCTCCTCCAGGGAGACTCAGTCCAGTGTATGACAACGTCTCAGGCATGGCCATGGCCCCTACTGCAGCACAGACTAACAGGGTGATGCTGACTACGCCAATGCCCACCTCTCTTGCTCCAATAACCAGGAAGTGCCTCTGTACTCCACTGTCCAACCTCCTCATCCCCAGAAAGAGGATGAGGATGTCCAGTATGACGCTGTGAAATTCAACTGCCCCAGTGCTGCCACCCGGTGAGCAAGTCCAGTCATTACAACATCTCACATAGTTTTTTTATTAGATGGCACTTGTGCTTGACCCTTAGGAATGCATTAAACACTTGTATGTTAAGCAGACCAGCAATTGATTGGTTTAAATGTGTTAAAATCTACATGATTACTTAAAATGAGACCCCTAAAGAGACTGGTATAAGAAATATGGTGGAAACTCTGACTGTCCCAAGCCTCCAGTAACCCAATGCTATTAGTTTTGTTTGTTGTAGTGAACGATTGAACATTTCAGGAAAAATTAGATATTCTAGGGATACACCCAAATCAATTAGAGGTGTAGACTAAATTAATGAAATATTTAGTTTCATTTTAATCTATGTAGAATACTTATTGTGTCCAACAGGATAAAGCTAGCCCGTCCCCCTCCACCCTCCAGGAGTCCCCAGGTCTAATGTCTCCCTGTACTTTACTGCTGGGTCTGGTTGACTGCAGGAAAACACCGGGGCAGAGTGGAACTGAGAGAGGAGAAGAGGAACATGGAGATGTGATTTCATTAAGTAAGAACCATGGTGTGTGGATTAGACTACATTCTGCTTCTGTAACAATTCATTGATGAATTATATATTGATGAAAATATCTGGTCGTTCCACCCAATTTTAAGAAGTGTAACTTGTTTTGTTTTTTAAGTTTTAACATTCTGTCATAAAGAGCATGTGTTCAACTAAAGAAAAACAAGTTTTCCCATCTCAAGAGGTTTAATGAAATATAAATACTATATTAAGTGCCAATGTGCCAAATGAAGTAACACGGTTGACTGTAATGGGGGACAACTGAAAACAACAAAACCACTATTTTACATTGTAATATTAGTCCTTTAAATCAGCCATGAATCCTCTGGTGACGGGAATGGAAGATGTTGTTGCACAATACAATACTGAGTAGCAATTGAATGCAATTGTCACAGAAAAAGTTATTGTTAAAATATTTGTAGCATGTCTATGTCTGGGTAAAAGGGTTGACTTCCTCAGTTCTCCACCACAGAACAGCAGTAAATTGATAAAAACAGTAGAACCAGCTCACCTGCTTTTACTCTGATTTGCCTATTAGATGTTCAATGTTTCTTTTTCAAAAAATAATCAGGGAACAGTTTCATCATATTAAAACGAGTTCAGTTCATGTATTTAACCTTTATTTAACTAGACAAGTCAGTTAAGAACAAATACTTATTTACAATGATGGCTTAGGAACAGTGGGATAATTGCCTTGTTCAGGGGCAGAACGACAGATGTTTACCTTGTCAGCTCGGGGATTAGAGCTAGGAACCTTTTGGTTACTGGCCCAACGCTCTAACCACTAGGTTATCTGCCGCCCCAAACAGGGTTGACCTTAAAATGAGGGACAGATGTAAATGAATCACTAATCACTTGAAATAAATAATGTTCAGAAATGACTGTCAATGTAACCAAATAACTAGGGCTTTACATGCACACTAATCATTTCCTATTAAACTGATTATGGCAGTAGACTGAGTGTCATTAGTCATGTAAACATCTTACTCTGCTGATCTTAATTGGTGTGAGGTCATAACCGAAGTAAGGATGCACCTTTAAAAACGCCTGGTTTTCTGAACAATCTTTAGACTGATTAGGACATGTAAACACTTTAATCAGAGTTATAGAGGTGTATTTAATCTGTGTATGTGCTAACACAAGCAGCGCCAGCTAACTTCTTTTGCTCGAGTCCGGTGAGTTCAGGAAAACTGAACTCGGAATCAGATATGCTTAAAAATGACATTGTCGCTATTGTAGGACGTTTATTTTGATATTATGCATTTATCAAAGTCCCGTCAGGCAGCCTGATTTCAAAGGTTAATGAGGGAAATGTTTTTACTTTCCAAGCATGTCAATGTTTAAATCAAACTCCTATACTAATTGACTTCACAGTAATCATATTATTCTGCGCTTGTAACCGTACTCAAAGATGGTAACACTTGGAGTAATTATTGTATAAGGTGGGTTGAAATATTAATAGAAGTTAAATAGGGTTGACTGAGGCACCTGTCAAAATGCTGCATTGTGTCACTTTAGCAAGTCTTTATTCATATTAAAAATTGGATTAATCGAATTCTCCATGTGTTCATTATTAAAGGGCACTTTATTTAATGTAACATTAATTTAAAATGGAATATTGGGACACAGTTATTACTGGAAAAATATCAAAGGGACACAAAGGGCATTCATTTAATGGGAAGACCTATATTTGCAAAACGTAATTATTCAATGCCTTTGTTTCACAGGGGACATCCCTAATCGTTGCTCTCTCAGTGGGAGGGGCGTATCATCTGGGGAGCCTCAACAACATCATGATGCTGACAAGAAAGAGAAGAGTCTCTCCAGATCAGAACACCTCAAGAAACACCAGCATAGAGGTATAGGAAAGAAACCTCACCACTGCTGCTCTGACTGTGTGAAGAGTTTTGCTAAACAAAAGGAATTGATCATTCACGGTTGTATTCACACGGTTGAGAAACCATACCACTGCTCTCAGTGTGGGAAGAGTTTAGTTGCATCTAAACCTTAATATCTCAGCAGAGAATTCATACAGGGGAGAGGCCTTACCCCTGCTTTGGTTGTGGGAAATGCTTCAATCAATCAGGAGTCCAGACTAAACACATACACACAGGAGAGAAATCTTATTGCTGTAATCAGTGTGGGAAGAGCTTCAATCAATCAGGAAACTTGACTAAACACCAAAGCATGCACACAGGAGAGAAGCCTTAAAGCTGTGATCAGTGTGGGAAGAGTTTTGCTCTAGATTTCACCCTGACTACACACCAGGGAATACACACTGGAGAGAAACCTTATTCCTGTCTATGTGGAAAGAGCTTTGCTCATTCAGGGTCACTGAAAAAACACCAGGATGCACAAATATGTTGTTTTTTATCTCCCTCCTCTCCAGCACCAGTTCCAGATCTCTAAATGAAGTTTCAATAGAAAACATCTTGTAAAGAGTCATCCATCTCCCATTCTCTCAGTCTGATTACCATGGTAACCTGTGTAGCATAATATGCAGCTCTGGATCCATATGTATCAAGCTTCTTGGAGTAGGAGTTCTGTATCTTATTTCATTAACTCCTATTGTCCATTAAATAATGTAGAATAATGTTTCAACTATTGTAGGTTCATATTAATGTGTACGGGAAATGTTGTCTGAAGAAAGAGCCTTGAATTGTACATCTTGTCTCATACAATTATTGGTTCCTGTTGGTGCTGGGTAGAGATGTGAGGGGGAAACGGTCATGACCCCTCAGACCTTTTGGCAGAATATGTTCCTATAAGTTAAGATAGGAGACGGTGCCAGTCACATGCAGGAACCAACCGTCAATTATGAATTAATTATAAATAATGTAAATCATGCAAATATAACTTGTCTGTGTAAACAGTATATAAGAGAACTAACGGGACTGCCCCGAAAGAGCTCCAGACCGTACTATGGTGTTTTAAGTTTGTTAGATCCTCTCTAGCTTCTTGATAATAAATCATTATTCATTTAAGTTTTACTTTGAGTCCCTGATGTTAATTTCCACGACACGTATTCAATACAAAAATACATTAAATCCATTGTCTTACATGAAGAAGATGTCGCACTGCATGAGGCAAATGGTGGTCTCACCAGATACTGACTACCTTTTTAAAAAGTGTCTGTGACCAACATAGTCATATCTGTATTCCCAGTCATGGATTCCCAGTCATTTATTCCAGTCATGGATTCCCAGTCATGTATTCCCAGTCATGGATTCCCAGTCATGGATTCCCAGTCATTTATTCCAGTCATGGATTCCCAGTCATGTATTCCCAGTCATGGATTCCCAGTCATGGATTCCCAGTCATGTATTCCCAGTCATGGATTCCCAGTCATGGATTCCCAGTCATTTATTCCAGTCATGGATTCCCAGTCATGTATTCCCAGTCATTTATTCCAGTCATGGATTCCCAGTCATGGATTCCCAGTCATTTATTCCAGTCATGGATTCCCAGTCATGGATTCCCAGTCATGGATTCCCAGTCATTTATTCTAGTCATGGATTCCCAGTCATGGATTCCCAGTCATTTATTCTAGTCATGGATTCCCAGTCATGTATTCCCAGTCATTTATTCCAGTCATGGATTCCCAGTCATGGATTCCCAGTCATTTATTCTAGTCATGGATTCCCAGTCATTTATTCCAGTCATGGATTCCCAGTCATGGATTCCCAGTCATGTATTCCCAGTCATGTATTCCCAGTCATGTATTCCCAGTCATGTATTCCCAGTCATGGATTCCCAGTCATGTATTCTAGTCATGGATTCCCAGTCATGGATTCCCAGTCATGGATTCCCAGTCATGGATTAGGGCCTAATTCATTTAGAAAGTGTAGGGTAGCCTAGTGGTTAGAGCGTTGGACTAGTAATCGGAAGGTTGCAGGTGCAAATCCCCGAGCTGACAAGGTACAAATCTGTCGTTCTACCCCTGAACAGGCAGTTAACCCACAGTTCATAGGCCGTCATTGAAAATAAGAATTTGTTCTTAACTGACTTGCCTAGTTAAATAAAGGTAAAAATATATTTAAAAAATAACAATTGACAGATATTTTTGTAAGAACTGTAACTCAGTAAAATCTTAGAAATTGTTGTTTATATTTTTGTTGATAATAATAATGGAACTAACTAATTGAATAAATGAATGGGCCTCCTCCTGTTTTAGGTGTTCTGGGTCAGAACTGTTTCAACGTGACTTACATCCATCAGAGTATCTGTGCCTTGAAGGGCTCAACAGTGGAACTGCCCTGCACATATCAACATCCAAGTTATCATGTAGTCTCAGAACCAAACTGGTATATCCAAGAGAAATGTAATGAGGCACCTAAAATCCTGATCTCGGTCCAGAGTATGCAGGTCGTGCTGAGTACCTTGGGACTAAAGAGAAAGACTGCACCCTGAGAATCACAGACCTGAGAGAGATTCAGCTGAGTACAAGTTCAGATTTAAAACACAGAATGGGGGTACTGCTTCCCTGGAACAACTCTGACTGTCACAGGTAATATATAATATCTAATTCTAATAATTCATTAGAATCATTCAGAGCTGCAGGTGAAGGTGTCTTCCTCCACAGAGGAATAGAAGAGAAAACTGACCTGTAGCACCACCTGTCTTCTGACTGACAACCCCAACCTCACCTACATCTGGTACAACAACGGACAACATCTCCATGACCCTACTTCCCAACAATACTCCTGTAATACTCTAGTGGTCTGGTGTTACTCTACAGACAGTTACTCCTGTGCTGTAAAAGACCATGAGGATTTTCTCATGAGGAGTCTGAACTCACCTATAATAATCATCTTAAGTCTCTATCATTAAGGCCTGTGGACCAATAGTAGAACATGTGGGGAAACAGACAAATCGGTGCACTCTTGGATAGTAACACTAGTAGGAACTATGCAGTATAATAGAAAAGGTAGAAAATGGCTGATGGTATGTTATCTAGTTATACTGTTTTAGAATTATAATTTTGGAATTCGTTTTAGAATAAGACTGTAACGTAACAAAATGAAAAAGTCAAGGGTTCTGAATACTTTCTGAATGCACTTTGTGTATCTATATATTTTATTCATTTTAAATGAACCAGTCCTATACATCTAAAACACTTGAAAATGTGCCTTGAAGGGGTCAACAGTGGACATTACCTGCACGTATAGACATCCCAGCTGGCATAATAAGTGTCCTGGTTCAACAAATGGGAGTCTGGAGTTACTGTCCTGGTTCAACAAATGGGAGTCTGGAGTTACTGCAGATCTAAGCCAGGACCCAGAGTATGCAGGTCGTGTGAAGTACCATCAGCTTTACTACAGATCTAAGCCAGGACCCAGAGTATGCAGGTCGTGTGAAGTACCATCAGCTTTACTACAGATCTAAGCCAGGACCCAGAGTATGCAGGTCATGTGAAGTACCATCAGCTTTACTACAGATCTAAGCCAGGACCCAGAGTATGCAGGTCGTGTGAAGTACCATCAGCTTTACTACAGATCTAATCCAGGACCCAGAGTATGCAGGTCATGTGAAGTACCATCAGCTTTACTACAGATCTAAGCCAGGACCCAGAGTATGCAGGTCGTGTGAAGTACCATCAGCTTTACTAAGCCAGGACCCAGATCTAAGCCAGGACCCAGAGTATGCAGGTCATGTGAAGTACCATCAGCTTTACTACAGATCTAATCCAGGACCCAGAGTATGCAGGTCATGTGAAGTACCATCAGCTTTACTACAGATCTAAGCCAGGACCCAGAGTATGCAGGTCGTGTGAAGTACCATCAGCTTTACTACAGATCTAAGCCAGGACCCAGAGTATGCAGGTCATGTGAAGTACCATCAGCTTTACTACAGATCTAAGCCAGGACCCAGAGTATGCAGGTCATGTGAAGTACCATCAGCTTTACTACAGATCTAAGCCAGGACCCAGAGTATGCAGGTCATGTGAAGTACCATCAGCTTTACTACAGATCTAAGCCAGGACCCAGAGTATGCAGGTCGTGTGAAGTACCATCATCATTATAGTCATGAGAATAAAACAGCTTCAAAACAATCCACAGAGAAACACTTTACTTACAGTGCTACACATCTGTTATGAGAATGTATTTTTCCTGCTTAATTAGACTGTCAGGTGTAGTTATTCACCAGTTCTAAAGTGTGTTTGTTGTTTATCTTTGTTTCTATGGCTGAAGGGAGGGAGACGCAACAACTGGCTTTAGAGCAGCAGGAATAGATACACAGGCCTGTGGTTTACACACATCTCTCAGCAACTGTGAACAAACTGCCAATGACTGATGTTTTATTTTATTTACCTTTATTTAACTAGGCAAGTCAAGGACAGCCTACCAAAAGGCCTCCTGCGATGACGGGGCTGGGATTTATATATACAGTTGAAGTCGGAGGTTTACATACACCTTAGCAAAATACATTTAAACTCAGTTTTTCACAATTCCTGACATTTAATCCAAGTTAAATTTCCCTGTCTTAGGTCAGTTAGGATCACCACTTTATTTTAAGAATGTGAAATGTCAGAATTATACTAGACAGAGTGATTTATTTCAGCTTTTATTTCTTTCGTCATATTCCCAGTTGGTCAGAAGTTTACATACACTCAGTTAATATTTGGTGGCATTGCCTTTAAATTGTTTAACTTTGGTCAAACGATTTGGGTAGCCTACCACAAGCTTCCCACAATAAGTAGGGTGAATTTTGGCCCATTGCTCCTGACAGAGCTGGTGTAACTGAGTCAGGTTTTAGGCCTCCTTGCTCGCACACGTTTTTTCAGTTCTGCCCACAATTTTTCTATAGGATTGAGGTCAGGGCTTTGTGATGGCCACTCCAATGCCTTGACTTTTTTGTCCTTAAGCCATTTTGCCACAACTTTGGAAGGATGCTTGGGGTCATTGTCCATTTGGAAGACCCATTTGCGGCCACGCTTTAACTTCCTGACTGATGTCTTGAGATGTTGCTTCAATATATACACACAATTTTCTTACCTCATGATGTCATCTATTTTGTGAAGTGCACCACTCCCTCCTGCAGCAAAGCAGCCCCACAACATGATGCTGGCACCCCCGTGCTTCACGGTTGGGATGGTGTTCTTCGGCTTGCAAGCCTCCCCCTTTTTCTTCCGAACATTATGATGGTCATTATGGCCAAAAAGTTATATTTTTGTTTCATCAGACCAGAGGACATTTCTCCAAAAAGTACGATCTGGTTTTTTTATGGCGGTTTTGGAGCAGTGGCTTCTTCCTTGCTGAGCGGCCTTACAGGTTGTGTCAATATAGGACTCGTATTACTGTGGATATAGAAACTTTTGACCCTGTTTCCTCCAGCATCTTCACAAGGTCCTTTGCTGTTGTTCTTGGATTGATTTGCACTTTCGCACCAAAGAACGTTCATCTCTAGGAGACAGAACACGTCTCCTTCCTGAGCAGTATGACGGCTGCGTAGTCCCATGGTGTTTATACTTGCGTACTATTGTTTGTACAGATGAATGTGGTACCTTCAGGCATTTGGAAATTGCTCCCAAGGATGAACCAGACTTGTGGAGGTCTACAATGTTTTTTCTGAGGTCTTGGCTGATTTCTTTGGATTTTCCCATGATGTCAATCAGAGGCACTGAGTTTGAAGGTAGGCCTTGAAATACATCCACAGGTACAACTCCAATTGACTCAAATTATGTCAATTAGCCTATCAGAAGCTTCTAAAGCTATGACATAATTTTAAGGAATTTTCCAAGCTGTTTAAAGGCACAGTCAATTTAGTGTATGTAAACTTCTGACCCACTGGAATTGTGATACAGTGAATTATAAGTGACATAATCTGTCCTGCTCTTACACATATCCCAGAGGTCAAACAGTCTCAGAGACATCATGGTTCTATAGATGGTCTGGTGTGAAACCTCAGAATAATGATCGTGTGGAGTACTATGGGGACAGAATGAGGAACTCCACCCTGAGAATCACAGACCTGAGAGAGAGAGAGAGAGAGAGAGAGAGAGAGAGAGAGAGAGAGAGAGAGAGAGAGAGAGAGAGAGAGAGAGAGAGAGAGAGAGAGAGAGAGAGAGAGAGAGAGAGAGAGAGAGAGAGAGAGAGAGAGAGAGAGAGAGAGAGAGAGAGAGAGAGAGAGAGAGAGAGAGAGAGAGAGAGAGAGAGAGAGAGAGAGAGAGAGAGAGAGAGAGAGAGAGAGAGAGAGAGAGAGAGAGAGAGAGAGAGAGAGAGAGAGACTCAGCTGAGGACTGGTTCACATTCAAGACTCAGATCATACAAGGTCATGTCTTTCAAAGTGTGACAAGTGACAGATATTGGCAGTCCTGGAGTCAGGCTGTCTGTCACAGGTACACTATTTTGTAATGCTTTATCAGTTACATTAAACTCAATTGATCATTGTAGCCGGTAAGATGTGTTTTTATATTTTATTTCAATCTACAATATATGATAACATTCATATCATTCTTTATTTTTTAGGGGAACAAGCTTATGTAAGGAATGCATCTGTAGGAATCATAGTGGTTGTTCCCAAATCAAATCACATGTTATTGGTCACATACACATGGTTAGCAGATGTTAATGCGAGTGTAGCGAAATGCTTGTGCTTCTAGTTCCGACAGTGCAGTACTATCTAGCAACTACCTAATACACACATATCTAAAGGGGTGAATGAGAATATGTACATGTAAGTATATGGATGAGTGATGGCAAAGGTGCAATAGATGGTATAAAATACAGTATATACATGTTAGATATGCAATTATTATTAATTAAAGTGGCATTATTTAGAGTGGCATTGCGTAAAGTGATTAGTGATCCATTTATTAAAGTGGCCAGTGTTTGGGTCTCTGTTGTAACTTCAATGGGTTACAGACGAGACAGCCTTCCTGTGACATCGGGTGCTGTGGGTGTCCCCAAGGGCATGTAGTTTGCCCCCGGTGATGCATTGTGCATTTGTATATCTGAAAGGGAACAAGACAATACCAAACTTGTCATTAAGCAGTATTTCTTTAGCTCTTTGGGTGTGTTTTAGCGAGAGGAAAATGTGGCCCATAATGTTTGTGGTTGTCATGGGGGATGGCACAACAAATTGGGGAATAATTACTGTAGCTTCAGTACTGTTAACGATTAATGTACAATACTATACAGTCACACTGTTATTCACTCCAGAACCTATTCAGACTTTAGAAAAGTTGACTTCACATGGACATAAATCCAAAATTGTTGTCTACTTATCTCAAGTCTGAATTGGGCCCTTCATACACATCTCGCTATTAATAATGTACAAAGAAAATGTAAGTGATTTTGTAAAATGCTCAATTAAAATGACTTTCATTTAGTGTTGAACTATCCTCTTGAATAAAAGTATATGATAAAAGTGGGCTTGATTTCACCCTCCAAAAATGTCACCTATGTTTAACTAGGCAAGTCAGTTAAGAACAAATTATTTTTTACAATGACGGCCTACACTCAGTGTGCTCCACGTATTACATAGCACAATGTATACAGCTTTATTTAAGAGGCCTAACAATAAATGTACATAGTGATTTGATCATCACATCCCAACTGTAGTATTTTAAGTTGTATCACCTATAGAATAACTAATAATAACTGGACAGGAGGGAGCAGCTTATTGGGGAAACTCTAATAATCAAATACATGGTAGTACAACACAGGGGCGTGTTTGAGGCAGCACGTTCTATCAACGTATTAAAGTTATGAGGTCACAGAATTAACCAATCAGGTAAGTGATAATCGTATCTAGGCAGATTACCATATTAATAGACCAATCTATTACACCATCCATCCACCAGCCTAGAATAGACACATAGTCTGTCTGAAATGGCATCCTATTACCTATATACTGTCAGGTGACATTTCAGATGCAGCCATCCTCTCTAATAGTTAGAAGTCAAACAAATAATGACATTTGAAGTTCCTGACATCAAGTCCCTCTTGGGGATTGTCTTTGCAATGATGTCTCACAAATCATCATCGCCATAGTGATGCTCCATGACAATTTATTTGGACGGTTGAAGTGTTGTAGAGGAGTGGGCGTAACAACACTACACCCTTTGGAAAAAAAGGTGCTATTTAGAACCTTAAATGGTTCTTCGGCTGTCCCTGTAACGATCGCTGTTGGTGGAAGGAGAGGAGGACCAAAGTGCAGCGTGGTACGTTTTCATAATGTTTTTAATAAAGATTAATACTGGAACAAAAAACAACAAACAAACAGTTCTGCAAGGTGCAACAAAAACACTAAACAGAAAATAATCACCCACAACTCAAGTGGGAAAAACAGGCTGCCTACGTATGGTTCTCAATCAGGGACAAAGATAGACAGCTGCCTCTGATTGAGAACCATACCAGGCCAAACACAGAAATATCAAACCTAGAACACAACATAGAAATGCCCACCCCAACTCACGCCCTGACCAACCTAAAATAGAGACAAAAACAAGGAACTAAGGTCAGGACGAGACAGTCCCCACAGGAGAACCCTTTGAAGAACCCTTTTCGGTTGCAGGTAGAACCTCTTTGGTTCCAGATAGAACTCTTTAGGGTTCCATGTAAAACCCTTTCAACAGACCAGATGCTTTTTAACTTTCTGTGGAGAAACCGAACCCGTCACATTAGGAAACTGTTGTAATGAACACTTATGAGTGTGATGGGCTGAATTGTCTGGACATTCCTACCTTAAATAATACTTTTAAGATCAATTTGATAAAACACTTCCGAAGAAGACCTAGTTCTATGTGAAACTTTATTCCTCATCATGCCTTTTCTACTTTTGGTGGCCTTAACTTCATGTTGGTTTGCTATTGACAAAGTTCCAGTGAAGCTCTGCTTTTCATCGGCAGGTTTTCTAGTCATGAACCTTCATTTAGAAGTATAATTTCTCTCCACACGTATATTATATCTGGAATAATCAGCACATATTGTATAACAATACATCTTTGTTTTTAGAATATTGGTTGAGAAATAATAACCTATTGGTGAGACAACCTGTAAATGCAGAGTGTCTTTTACTTCATTATGACTCATTATTATCACTTTACAAGATTCCTTTAATGCCTAAAGAGTTTACAATTATTTTAGTCTCCATTCCCTCAGGTGTTGCTTTATTTTTTATTTATTTAATTAGGCAAGTCAGTGAACAAATTCTAATTTTCAATGACAGCCTAGGAACAGTGGGTTAATAACTGCCTTGTTCAGGGGCAGAACGACAGACTTTTACCTTGTCAGCTCGGGGACTCAATCTCGCAACCTTCTGGTTACTGGCCCAAAGCTTTAACCACTAGGCTACCTGCACCCCATTATTCAGGAACATGTTAAGACCCTCAGAACCTACCTTCGATTACCCCTGTTGACTCAACAGTAGTAAAGATTTGTTTTTGTTTTAGTCTACTCAACAACAGAGCGATACTTGCCTTGTATCAACAGGATTTTGTATCTATCTATGCACCTTATGTCATGCCTTATTGGAATCGTTTTATTGATAATATCTGTTGTCTCATACAAACGTACATTCTAACACAATTAAGGAAGTTTATTATAAAATGATTCATTAATATTACCCTGCCAACCACTGATGATATAATTTAAAAAAAATACCACTCAGAAACAGTTATGCATCTTTTTTTGAATGGTATTAATGTAAAAAAAAATTGGCAAGACATCAGTAGATTTATAATGGAAAATCTGCATTTAGATTTGACACTATTATGGAGAGACGTATTACATTCATTCTTTACCGACGATAGAAATCATTTGGATGGACATTTTTATTATTCATTCACTCGCCGTACAGTAGGTGGCAGTAATACGGCAATAGGTGTAGTCTGCCATAAAACCTTAAAGAAGAACAAGATGAGAGCAAAGCAGTTTAACTGTACTGTTGTAGCTGAAAACATTTCATATCATACAAAGGAACAGTAGCTTCCACAATGGATCGGGTGAGTCTGGTTTTAATAACAGTATAGGTCTGCTGTGTTGTATAAAATGTCTAGGCCTAGTTTTCATCATCGTTGAACCTCCACATATTCTGTTTAGTTCTCTTTGGGGCGGCAGGTAGCCTAGTGGTAAGAGCGTTGGGCCAGTAGCCGAATCCCGAGCTGACAAGGTAAACATATGTCGTTCTGTTCCTGAACAGGGCAGTTGACCCACTGTTCCTAGGCCGTGATTGTAAATACGAATTTGTTCTTCACTCACTTGCCTAGTTATTATATATATTTTTTAATAACCTGCAACCTTATAATTTGTATTTATTATGGATCCCCATTAGCTGCCAAGGCAGCAGCTACTCTTCCTGGGGTCCAGCAAAATTTTGACAGTTCATACAGTCATGTTTCGGGATCTGTGACTATGACCCAATTCTCTCCTTCCGCCCAGTGTGCACATGTTCACATTCCTTCACTGATTTCTTACACATTAGCCATTATTTGACCAGATATTCAAGTTGCCGTTCTAACAAAAGAAAAGAAATGGCTGCAGTCCAAACACGTTGTTTTTCCCTCTGTTGTATCACCGTCGAAACCGGATGCAGTTTGATTGACATCTTAATAAGGGAGGTCCAATTCCCTAGTTGGCCCTCGATTTTGCTTGAAGGAGCGAGTGAACAACTTTGGTCACTTGATGGGTTGATATGACCCACAATCCAATGCAAACTGTAGTCACATGTCAAACTCTGGTGGCCGCGAAGTGTCAAATTTAATCAACAACCTGCACTTAAGGCATCTCAGAAAAATATTTATTGAGCGGTCTAAAAAAACATATTGATTTTAGCTTTAGAAAATTGGCTTAGTTTTGTAGTGAGGAGTGCAATTCAGAAATGTAATGGAATAAATGACCATACTATGGGTAACTGTAGCTAGCTACCTTACAGGAGTGCTAGCGAGATACGTTAGCTTACTCGGTAACGTTACAATAATAATAATAATTGTATTTTTTGATCCAAGATGGCATAGCAGTTCAGACGTCTTTTGTCCTCGTCTTGTCGTGTCCCATTTATTTATTTACAACTTTTGTTTCACATACGTTTTTGAAATTTTCCATAAACTCATCTTCAAAACACTCTCCTGCAACCCACCTCACCAATTTATATTTATAAAAAAGTATTATTTACTTCAAATCTGTAATCCTCCAAGAAGCTAGCCAGAAACTCCAAGAAACTAGCCAGAAGCTAATCAGAAGCTAGTTAGCTTCTTTACTGGCAAATCGTTAGTATTCAGCGAACCACGGTTTGTGGTCATCAGCTATTATTTAGCTCGAAAATCTATTGCCAGTTTTGTACGGCGCAGCGCGGCTTGGAACGGAACATACCGGACCAATTTTTCTCTCCATGTCCCTGGATTTCAACCGCTAACTCTGGACATGCATACCTGGATCTCACAGCTAGCTAGCTGCTATCTGTTTGACTATCGGCTTTCGTCGATTCCGGAGCAAACATCAATTATTCCGGAGCTAGCCAGCTGAAGAGTTCCATCAATCACTCCTGGGCTGCAGTCACCTATCCGGACCCGTTTTACTGCCTACGCGGAGCCCCACCGGGCCTTCACAACTGGACTGCCGACGTTATCTACCCGAATGAGTTATCCGGCTAGCTCCTCCGTCGCGACGTTACCTGAACGCTCATCTGCGGCCTGCTAACCGTTAGCTGTCTTATTGGCTGCTATCTGAATAGACAATCAGACAATTTATTTATTTTTATTTTTTATATTTTTTTCTTGGGCCTCTATAACTATATCTATTGTTTTTTTTTTGTGTGTGATTTGGATTAATCCCCTCTACCACACGGAACCCCACTAATCTACTGACGGAACGCAAGAGGTGGCTAATAACAGACCTCCATCCTATGCTAGCTTTCTACCGATGGCCTGGCTAGCTGTCTAAATCGCCGTGACCCCCAACCAACCTCTCCACTCTCTGGACCCTTTTGATCACTCGACTAAGCATGCCTCTCCTTAATGTCAATATGCCTTGTCCATTGCTGTTCTGGTTAGTGTTTATTGGCTTATTTCACTGTAGAGCCTCTAGTCCTGCTCACTATACCTTATCCAACCTATTCGTTCCACCACCCACACATGCAATGACATCTCCTAGTTTCAATGTTTCTAGAGACAATATCTCTCTCTTCATCACTCAATACCTAGGTTTACCTCCACTGTATTCACATCCTACCATACCTTTGTCTGTACATTATACCTTGATGCTATTTTATCGCCCCCAGAAACCTCCTTTTACTCTCTGTTCCAGACGTTCTAGACAACCAATTCTTATTGCTTTTAGCCGCACCCTTATTCTACTCCTCCTCTGTTCCTCTGGCGATGTAGAGGTGAATCCAGGCCCTGCAGTGCCTCGCTCCGCTCCTATTCCCCAGGCGCTCTCTTTTGACCACTTCTGTAACCGTAATAGCCTTGGTTTCATGCATGTTAACATTAGAAGCCTCCTCCCTAAGTTTGTTCTATTCACTGCTTTAGCACACTCTGCCAACCCGGATGTTCTAGCTGTGTCTGAATCCTGGCTTAGGAAGACTACCAAAAATTCTGACATTTTAATTCCAAACTACAACCTTTTCAGACAAGATAGAACTGCCAAAGGGGGCGGTGTTGCAATCTACTGCAAAGATTGCCTGCAGAGTTCTGTCCTACTATCCAGGTCTGTACCCAAACAATTTGAACTTCTACTTTTAAAAATCCACCTCTCTAAAAACAAGTCTCTCACCGTTGCCGCCTGTTATAGACCACCCTCTGCCCCCAGCAGTGCTCTGGACACCATATGTGAACTGATTGCCCCCCATCTATCTTCAGAGCTCGTGCTGCTAGGCGACCTAAACTGGAACATGCTTAACACCCCAGCCATCCTACAATCTAAACTTGATGCCCTCAATCTCACACAAATTATCAATGAACCTACCAGGTAACTCCCCAAAGCCTTAAACACGGGCACCCTCATAGATATCATCCTAACCAACTTGCCCTCTAAATACACCTCTGCTGTCTTCAACCAAGATCTCAGCGATCACTGCCTCATTGCCTGCATCCGTAATGGGTCAGCGGTCAAACGACCTCCACTCATCACTGTAAAACGCTCCCTGAAACACTTTAGCGAGCAGACCTTTCTATTCGACCTGGCCCGAGGTATCCTGGAAGGATATTGATCTCATCCCGTCAGTAGAGGATGCCTGGATATATTTTTTTAAATGCCTTCCTAACCATCTTAAATAAACATGCCCCATTCAAGAAATTTAGAACCAGGAACAGGTATAGCCCTTGGTTCTCCCCAGACCTGACTGCCCTTAACCAACACAAAAACATCCTATGGCGTTCTGCATTAGCATCGAACAGCCCCTGTGATATGCAGCTGTTCAGGGAAGCTAGAAACCATTATACACAGGCAGTTAGAAAAGCCAAGGCTAGCTTTTTCAAGTAGAAATTTGCTTCCAGCAACACTAACTCAAAAAAGTTCTGGGACACTGTAAAGTCCATGGAGAATAAGAACACCTCCTCCCAGCTGCCCACTGCACTGAAGATAGGAAATACTGTCACCACTGATAAATTCACCATAATTGAGAATTTCAATAAGCATTTTTCTACGGCTGGCCATGCTTTCCACCTGGCTACTCCTACCCCGGTCAACAGCACTGCACCCCCCACAGCAACTCGCCCAAGCCTTCCCCATTTCTCCTTCTCCCAAATCCGTTCAGCTGATGTTCTGAAAGAGCTGCAAAATCTGGACCCCTACAAATCAGCCGGGCTAGACAATCTGGACCCTTTCTTTCTAAAATTATCTGCCGAAATTGTTGCCACCCCTATTACTAGCCTGTTCAACCTCTCTTTCGTGTCGTCTGAGATTCCCAAAGATTGGAAAGTAGCTGCGGTCATCCCCCTCTTCAAAGGGGGGGACACTCTTGACCCAAACTGCTACAGACTTATATCTATCCTACCATGCCTTTCTAAGGTCTTCGAAAGCCAAGTCAACAAACAGATTACCGACCATTTCGAATCTCACCATACCTTCTCTGCTTTGCAATCTGGTTTCAGAGCTGGTCATGGGTGCACCTCAGCCACGCTCAAGGTCCTAAACGATATCTTAACCGCCATCGATAAGAAACATTACTGTGCAGCCGTATTCATTGATCTGGCCAAGGCTTTCGACTCTGTCAATCACCACATCCTCATCGGCAGACTCGACAGCCTTGGTTTCTCACATGATTGCCTCGCCTGGTTCACCAACTACTTCTCTGATAGAGTTCAGTGTGTCAAATCGGAGGGTCTGCTGTCCGGACCTCTGGCAGTCTCTATGGGGGTGCCACAGGGTTCAATTCTTGGACCGACTCTCTTCTCTATATACATCAATGAGGTCGCTCTTGCTGCTGATGAGTCTCTGATCCACCTCTACGCAGACGACACAATTCTGTATACTTCTGGCCCTTCTTTTGACACTGTGTTAACAATCCTCCAGGAAAGCTTCAATGCCATACAACTCTCCTTCCGTGGCCTCCAATTGCTCTTAAATACAAGTAAAACTAAATGCATGCTCTTCAACCGATCGCTACCCGCACCTGCCCGCCTGTCCAACATCACTACTCTGGACGGCTCTGACTTAGAATACGTGGACAACTACAAATACTTAGGTGTCTGGTTAGACTGTAAACTCTCCTTCCAGACTCATATCAAACATCTCCAATCCAAAGTTAAATCTATTTCGCAACAAAGCATCCTTCACTCATGCTGCCAAACATACCCTTCCAATCCTCGACTTTGGCGATGTCATTTACAAAATAGCCTCCAATACCCTACTCAACAAATTGGATGCAGTCTATCACAGTGAAATCCGTTTTGTCACCAAAGCCCCATATATTACCCACCATTGCGACCTGTACGCTCTCGTTGGCTGGCCCTCGCTTCATACTCGTCGCCAAACCCACTGGCTCCATGTCATCTATAAGACCCTGCTAGGTAAAGTCCCCCCTTATCTCAGCTCGCTGTTCACCATAGCATCTCCCACCTGTAGCACACGCTCCAGCAGGTATATCTCTCTAGTCACCCCCAAAACCAATTATTTCTTTGGCCGCCTCTCCTTCCAGTTCTCTGCTGCAAATGACTGGAACGAACTACAAAAATCTCTGAAACTGGAAACGCTTATCTCCCTCACCAGCTTTAAGCACCAACTGTCAGAGCAGCTCACAGATTACTGCACCTGTACATAGCCCACCTATAATTTAGCCCAAACAACTACCTCTTTCCCTACTGTATTTAATTTATTTATTTATTTTGCTCCTTTGCACCCCATTATTTCTATCTCTACTTTGCACATTCTTCCATTGCAAATCAACCATTCCAGTGTTTTACTTGCTATATTGTATTTACTTTGCCACCATGGCCTTTTTTTGCCTTTACCTCCCATATCTCACCTCATTTGCTCACATCGTATATAGACTTGTTTATACTGTATTATTGACTGTATGTTTGTTTTACTCCATGGTAACTCTGTGTCGTTGTATGTGTCGAACTGCTTTGCTTTATCTTGGCCAGGTCGCAATTGTAAATGAGAACTTGTTCTCAACTTGCCTACCTGGTTAAATAAAGGTGAAATAAAATAAATAAATAGCTTTAGGTTGGTTGTTTTTAAGTTAAACTTCAAGATTTCCACCAAGAATGTTGCCTCTCCCATAATCATTATCCCTCGCTTGGGCAAGGGACATTTTAAGGTACACTCGGATGTAAAACGTAATTCAAGAGCTGAGGTTTTAGGGCCGAAGGCTGTTGAGTTTGAAATGTAGCTGGAAGGCAGTCAGGAAGATGCAAGATCAGGTGGGACCATTATAGGCAATGAGAGGGCAGATATGCATGTTTCCACTAGTTACCACAGCCACAAAGTCAAACGCCTATAATGTATTTTTATTAATTTAGGGTTGTGCATAAAGTTAGTGTTTGCAAGGTTAGGGTTAAAATCACATTTAAAAAGACCAGTTGTGTAAATGGGCGTGGTTTGTGGTAACTAGGGATGACCAGGCACTACTTCCATACAAAGTGGGGTTTCAAAGATGTCACGTGTCCTACTTTTATCAATACACTCATAACAACCAACTCGTTACAAAATTGTATATATGATCAAATAAGCCAGATTTTGGGCCCATTTATCCCTCTTGCTTCTCATCTTCCACGCTGTTTGATAGGAAATGACTGGTATAAGAAATATGGTGGAAACTAGCCCATACCTCCACCAGCAAATGCTCTTAGATTTGTGGTTTATAGTGAACGATTGAACATTTCAGGTAAAAGTGGATTTTCGAGGGATGCACCCAAATCAGAGGTTTAGACTGAATTAATACAATACTTGGTTTAATGATCAACTGTAAAACTTCTTGCGGCCAACAGGACAAAGCTAGCCTGTCCCCCTCCACCCCCCAGGAGTCCCCAGGTCAACTGCCTCTCCGTACTTTACTGCTGGTTCTGGTCGACTGCAGGAAAACACCGGGGCAGAGTGGAACTAAGAGACTGGAAGGAGAAGAGGAACATGGAGATGTGATTTCATTAAGTAAGAACCATGGTGTGTGGATTAGTCTGCTTCTGTAAGTAACAATTAATTGGTTAATTATATTGATTAAAATGTTTGGTAGTTCCACCCAATTTTGAGAAGTATAACTTGGTCCCCCCCAAAAAAACATTTGATTTCACCTAATTTTAACATTTTTTAATGAAGAGCACATGTTTGATTTCATAAAAACATGTTTTCCCATCTCGAGGTTATATGGAAATGCATACTGTGTTAAGTGCTAAATAAAGTAACAGGGGACAACTGAAAACAACAAAACCACTAGATTACATTGGTAAGAGAGTCCTTTTAAATCAACCCCAAATGTGCTTATGACAGGGCTAATGGAAGCTAGTTTTGTTCCACGGGGAGTGAACATTGAATGCTTCACAAAAAAATATATTCTACCATTTTACTTTATGGATAAAATGGTTCACTTGCTCAGTTTTCTACAAAAAACACCAGAGAATCATTTATTTTGCTCAAAAGAATGTATGGAACAGTTTCACCATATTTAAACAGGTTGATCTTAAATGATCTTAAAATGAGGGACAGATGTAAATTAATCACAAATTAAATAAAATAAATAATGTTCAGAAATGGCTGTCAAAGTAACCAAATAACTAGGACTTTACATGCACACTAATCCTTTGCTATTAAACTGATTATGGCAGTAGGCCGAGTATGACATTAGTCATGTAAACACCTTACTCTGCTTATCTTAATTGGTGTGAGGTCATAACCGAAGTAAGGATACACCTTTAAAAAACACCTGGTTTCCTGAACAATCTTTAGATTGATTAGGACATGTAAACACTTTAATCAGAGTTAGAGGTGTATTTAATCTGTGCATGTGCTACCACAAGCAGCGCAAGCTAACTTATTTTTGACCGAGTGCAGTGAGTTCAGGAAAAACAACAAAGTACTAATCTTAGAAATAGTTTTCACATATAAATGTTATACTGCTTAAAAAAATAACAGTCGTTGTGGAAAAACGTTTATTTTGATTGACGACTTTCAGTGTTTATTGAAGTCCCATCAGAGCAGCCTGATTTCAGATGTGTCCATGTAAACAGGTTTATTAGGGAAATTGTTCTTTCAAAGCATGTCAACGTTTAAATCAAACTTGTACTAATTGACTTCACAATTAACCTATTATTCTGCGCATGTACATTTACTCAACGATGGTAAAACTTGGAGAAATTATTGTATTAGTTGTGTTAAAATCTTTCTAGGGTTGATGGAGGAACTTGTCAAAATTCAGAATTGTCACTTTAGCAAGTCTTTATTCATATTATTTAATAACAGATTTAAAATGTAATAATGATGTACAATTTCTACTGGAAAATATGAAAGGGACCCAAAAGGCCTTAATTTCATGGAAGGACCCATCTGTTTATGGACCCATATTTGCAAAACCTAACTATTCAATGTCTTTGTTTCACAGGGGACATCCCTAATCGTTGCTCTCTCAGTGGGAGGGGCTTATCATCTGGGGAGCCTCAACATCATGATGCTGACAAGATATGGAGTCTCTCCATATCAGAACACCTCAAGAAACACCAGCATAGAGGTATAGGGAAGAAACCTCACTACTGCTGCTCTGACTGTGGGAAGAGTTTTGCTAAACAGGACTTGACAAATCATGAGCAAATTCACACTCTAGAGCATGCATCTAAAACCTTAAAATCTCATCAGAGAATTAATTCAGGGGAGGGACCTTATACCTGCTTGGATTGTGGGAAATACTTAAACCAGTCAGGAGCCCAGACTAAACACAAACACACAGGAGAGAAGCCTTATAGCTGTGTTCAGTGTGGGAAGAGCTTCAGTCAATCAGGAAACCTGACTACACACCAACTCATACACACAGGAGAGAAACCTTATAGCTGTGATGAGTGTGGGAAGAGTTTCAATCAACCAGGAACCCTGACTGCACACCAACGCATACACACAGGAGAGAAACCTTATAGCTGTGATCAGTGTGGGAAGAGCTTCAATCAATCAGGATCCCTGACTCTACACCAACGCATACATACAGGAGAGAAGCCTTATAGCTGTGTTCAGTGTGGGAAGAGTTTTGCTCGTTCAGGGTCACTGATAAAACACCAGAAAGCACAAACATGTTTTCTTTCATCTCCCTTCTCTCTGGCACCAGTTCCAAATCCCTAAATAAAGTTTACATAGAAAACATCTTGTAAACAGTCATCCATCTCCCATTCTCTAACACTTTACTAAGTCTGATTGCCATGCTAACATGTGTAGCATAATATGCAGCTATGGATCCGTATGTAACAAGCGTCTTGGAGTAGAAGTGCTGTGTGTGTGGTGGGGTGGGGGAGGAGGTGTTCAGAGCTATATCTTTTATTTTATGAACTCATATTATCCATTAAATAATGTATAATAAAATGTTAAACCAATGGTAGGTGTATATTCATGTGTGGGGGAAATGTTATCTGAAGAGAGAGTCTTTGCATTGTACATCATGTCTCATACAGTCTTTGCTTCCTGTAGGTGCTGGGTAGAGATATGAGGGGGAGACGGTCATGACCCCCTCATACCTTTTGGCAGAACACTCAGAATATGTTCTATAAGTTGCATGCAGGAACCAAATGTTAATGATGATTAATGTAAATCAAGCAAATATAACTTGTCTGTGTAAGCAGTATATAAGAGGACTAACGGGACTGCCCCGAAAGAGCTCCTGACCGACGTGTACTATGGTGCAGTAAGTTTGTTGGAATCTCTCCAGCTGGCTGATAATAAATAATTATTAATTTAAGTTTGACTGAGTCCTTGGTTGTAATTTTGTGAAGAAGTTTAAAGCTGGATTTGAATACAAAAAGATTTCCCAAGCTTTAAACATCCCAAGGAGCACTGTGCAAGCGATAATATTGAAATGGAAGGAGTATCAGTCCACTGCAAATCTACCACGACCTGGCTGTCCCTCTAAACTTTCAGCTCATACAAGGAGAAGACTGATCAGAGATGCAGCCAAGATGCCCATGATCACTCTGGATGAACTGCAGAGATCTACAGCTGAGGTGGGAGACTCTGTCCATAGGACAACAATCAGTCGTATATTGCACAAATCTGGCCTTTATGGAAGAGTGGCAAGAAGAAAGCCATTTCTTAAAGATATCCATAAAAAGTGTTGTTTAAAGTTTGCCACAAGCTACCTGGGAGACACACCAAAGAAGGTGCTCTGGTCAGATGAAACCAAAATTGAACTTTTTGGCAACAATGCAAAACGTTATGTTTGGTGTAAAAGCAACACAGCTCATAACCCTGAACACACCATCCCCACTGTCAAACATGGTGGTGGCAGCATCATGGTTTGGGCCTGCTTTTCTTCAGCAGGGACAGGGAAGATGGTTAAAATTGATGGGAAGATGGATGGAGCATAATACAGGACCATTCTGGAAGAAAACCTGATGGAGTCTGCAAAAGACCTGAGACTGGGACGGAGATTTGTCTTCCAACAAGACAATGATCCAAAACATAAAGCAAAATCTACAATGGAATGGTTCAAAAATAAACATATCCAGGTGTTAGAATGGCCAAGTCAAAGTCCCGACCTGAATCCAATCGAGAATCTGTGGAAAGAACTGAAAACTGCTGTTCACAAATGCTCTCCATCCAACCTCACTGAGCTCGAGCTGTTTTGCAAGAAGGAATGGGAAAAAATTTCAGTCTCTCGATGTGCAAAACTGATAGAGACATACGCCAAGCGACTTACAGCTGTAATCGCAGCAAAAGGTGGCGCTACAGAGTATTAACTTAAGGGGGCTGAATAATTTTGCACGCCCAATTTTTCAGTTTTTGATTTGTTAAAAAAGTTTGAGATATCCAATAAATGTCGTTCTACTTCATGATTGTGTCCCACTTGTTGTTGATTCTTCACAAAAAAATACAGTTTTATATCTTTATGTTTGAAGCCTGAAATGTGGAAAAAGTCGCAAAATTCAAGGGGGCCGAATACTTTCGCAAGGTACTGTATCTGTGACCAACAGATGCATACAGTTGAAGTCGGAAGTTTACATATACCTTAGCCAAGTACATTTAAACTCAGTTTTTCACAAATCATGACATTTAATCATGGTAAAAATTCCCTGTTTTAGGTCAGTTTGGATCACCACTTTATTTTAAGAATGTGAAATGTCAGAATAATGGTAGAGTGATTTATTTCAGCTTTAATTTCTTTCATCACATACCCAGTGGGTCAGAAGTTTAGGTACACTCAATTAGTATTTGGTAGTCCAGAGCTTCCGGCGACGGTTCCCAGTCCAGAGCTTCCTGCGACGGTCAACAGTCCGGAACCTCCAGCGATGGTCAACGGTCCGGAGAGCCAGGCACGGCATCCATGGCAGAAGCCTTCCTCTGCGCCGGTGCCCAGTCCAGGCACGGTGTCCAGTCCCGCTCCATGGCAGAAGCCTTCCTCTGCGCCGGTGCCCAGTCCAGGCACATTTACATTTAAGTAATTTAGCAGACGCTCTTATCCAGAGCGACTTACAAATTGGTGAATTCACCTTCTGACATCAGTGGAACAGCCACTTTACAATAGTGCATCTAAATCATTTAAGGGGGGGGTGAGAAGGATTGCTTTATCCTATCCTAGGTATTCCTTGAAGAGGTGGGGTTTCAGGTGTCTCCGGAAGGTGGTGATTGACTCCGCTGTCCTGGCGTCGTGAGGGAGTTTGTTCCACCATTGGGGGGCCAGTGCAGCGAACAGTTTTGACTGGGCTGAGCGGGAACTATACTTCCTCAGTGGTAGGCAGGCGAGCAGGCCAGAGGTGGATGAACGCAGTGCCCTTGTTTGGGTGTAGGGCCTGATCAGAGCCTGGAGGTACTGCGGTGCCGTTCCCCTCACAGCTCCGTAGGCAAGCACCATGGTCTTGTAGCGGATGCGAGCTTCAACTGGAAGCCAGTGGAGAGAGCGGAGGAGCGGGGTGACGTGAGAGAACTTGGGAAGGTTGAACACCAGACGGGCTGCGGCGTTCTGGATGAGTTGTAGGGGTTTAATGGCACAGGCAGGGAGCCCAGCCAACAGCGAGTTGCAGTAATCCAGACGGGAGATGACAAGTGCCTGGATTAGGACCTGCGCCGCTTCCTGTGTGAGGCAGGGCGTACTCTGCGGATGTTGTAGAGCATGAACCTACAGGAACGGGCCACCGCCTTGATGTTAGTTGAGAACGACAGGGTGTTGTCCAGGATCACGCCAAGGTTCTTAGCGCTCTGGGAGGAGGAAACAATGGAGTTGTCAACCGTGATGGCGAGATCATGGAACGGGCAGTCCTTCCCCGGGAGGAAGAGCAGCTCCGTCTTGCCGAGGTTCAGCTTGAGGTGGTGATCCGTCATCCACACTGATATGTCTGCCAGACATGCAGAGATGCGATTCGCCACCTGGTCATCAGAAGGGGGAAAGGAGAAGATTAATTGTGTGTTGTCTGCATAGCAATGATAGGAGAGACCATGTGAGGTTATGACAGAGCCAAGTGACTTGGTGTATAGCGAGAATAGGAGAGGGCCTAGAACAGAGCCCTGGGGGACACCAGTGGTGAGAGCGCGTGGCGAGGAGACAGATTCTCGCCACGCCACCTGGTAGGAGCGACCTGTCAGGTAGGACGCAATCCAAGCGTGGGCCGCACCGGAGATGCCCAGCTCGGAGAGGGTGGAGAGGAGGATCTGATGGTTCACAGTGTCGAAGGCAGCCGATAGGTCTAGAAGGATGAGAGCAGAGGAGAGAGAGTTAGCTTTAGCAGTGCGGAGCGCCTCCGTGATACAGAGAAGAGCAGTCTCAGTTGAATGACTAGTCTTGAAACCTGACTGATTTGGATCAAGAAGGTCATTCTGAGAGAGATAGCGGGAGAGCTGGCCAAGGACGGCACGTTCAAGAGTTTTGGAGAGAAAAGAAAGAAGGGATACTGGTCTGTAGTTGTTGACATCGGAGGGATCGAGTGTAGGTTTTTTCAGAAGGGGTGCAACTCTCGCTCTCTTGAAGACGGAAGGGACGTAGCCAGCGGTCAGGGATGAGTTGATGAGCGAGGTGAGGTAAGGGAGAAGGTCTCCGGAAATGGTCTGGAGAAAGAGGAGGGGATAGGGTCAAGCGGGCAGGTTGTTGGGCGGCCGGCCGTCACAAGAAGCGAGATTTCATCTGGAGAGAGAGGGGAGAAAGAGGTCAGAGCACAGGGTAGGGCAGTGTGAGCAGAACCAGCGGTGTCGTTTGACTTAGCAAACGAGGATCGGATGTCGTCGACCTTCTTTTCAAAATGGTTGACGAAGTCATCTGCAGAGAGGGAGGAGGGGGAGGGGGAGGAGGATTCAGGAGGGAGGAGAAGGTGGCAAAGAGCTTCCTAGGGTTAGAGGCAGATGCTTGGAATTTAGAGTGGAAGAAAGTGGCTTTAGCAGCAGAGACAGAGGAGGAAAATGTAGAGAGGAGGGAGTGAAAGGATGCCAGGTCCGCAGGGAGGCGAGTTTTCCTCCATTTCCGCTCGGCTGCCCGGAGCACTGTTCTGTGAGCTCGCAATGAGTCGTCGAGCCACGGAGCGGGAGGGGAGGACCAAGCCGGCCTGGGGGATAGGGGACATAGAGAGTCAAAGGATGCAGAAAGGGAAGAGAGGAGGGTTGAGGAGGCAGAATCAGGAGATAGGTTGGAGAAGGTATGAGCAGAGGGAAGAGATGATAGGATGGAAGAGGAGAGAGTAGCGGGGGAGAGAGAGCGAAGGTTGGGACGGCGCGATACCATCCGAGTAGGGGCAGTGTGGGAAGTGTTGGATGAGAGCGAGAGGGAAAAGGATACAAGGTAGTGGTCGGAGACTTGGAGGGGAGTTGCAATGAGGTTAGTGGAAGAACAGCATCTAGTAAAGATGAGGTCGAGCGTATTGCCTGCCTTGTGAGTAGGGGGGAAGGTGAGAGGGTGAGGTCAAAGAGGAGAGGAGTGGAAAGAAGGAGGCAGAGAGGAATGAGTCAAAGGTAGACGTGGGGAGGTTAAAGTCGCCCAGGACTGTGAGAGGTGAGCCGTCCTCAGGAAAGGAGCTTATCAAGGCATCAAGCTCATTGATGAACTCTCCGAGGGAACCTGGAGGGCGATAAATGATAAGGATGTTAAGCTTGAAAGGGCTGGTAACTGTGACAGCATGGAATTCAAAGGAGGCGATAGACAGATGGGTAAGGGGAGAAAGAGAGAATGACCACTTGGGAGAGATGAGGATCCCGGTGCCACCACCCCGCTGACCAGAAGCTCTCGGGGTGTGCGAGAACACGTGGGCGGACGAAGAGAGAGCAGTAGGAGTAGCAGTGTTGTCTGTGGTGATCCATGTTTCCGTCAGTGCCAAGAAGTCGAGGGACTGGAGGGAGGCATAGGCTGAGATGAACTCTGCCTTGTTGGCCGCAGATCGGCAGTTCCAGAGGCTACCGGAGACCTGGAACTCCACGTGGGTCGTGCGCGCTGGGACCACCAGATTAGGGTGGCCGCGGCCACGCGGTGTGGAGCGTTTGTATGGTCTGTGCAGAGAGGAGAGAACAGGGATAGATAGACACATAGTTGACAGGCTACAGAAGAGGCTACGCTAATGCAAAGGAGATTGGAATGACAAGTGGACTACACTTATCGAATGTTCAGAACGTTAAGCTTACGTAGCAAGAATCTTATTGACTAAAATGATTGAAATGATATAGTACTGCTGGAGTAGGCTAGCTGGCAGTGGCTACGTTGTTGACACTACACTAATCAAGTCGTTCCGTCGAGTGTAATAGTTTCTACAGTGCTGCTATTCGGGGGCTAGCTGGCTAGCTAGCAGTGTTGATTACGTAACGTTACGTTAAAAGAACGACAATAGCTGGCTAGCTAACCTAGAAAATCGCTCCAGACTACACAATTGTCTTAGATACAAAGACGGCTATGTAGCTAGCTAGCTACGATCAAACAAATCAAACCGTTGTACTGTAATGAAGTGAAATGAAAATGTGATACTACCTGTGGAGCGAGGCGGAATGTTGACCGGGTTGTTGAAGTTCAATTCGGAAGACGTTGGCTAGCTGTTGGCTAGCTAGCTAGCAGTGACTCCTACGTTAAGGACGACAAATAGCTGGCTAGCTAACCTCAGTAAATTAAGATAATCACTCTAAGTCTACACACTCTAAACTACACAATTACCTTGGATACGAAGACAGCAGAGACAACTATGTAGCTAGCTAACACTACACTAATCGAGTCGTTGAGTGTAATAGTTTCTACAGTGCTAGAGGACGTTAGCTAGCTGCTGTGCTAGTGGACGTTAGCTAGCTGCTGGGCAGAAAGCAGTGTAGACTACGTTAGGATGACGAAATACGATAATTACGCAATTATCTTTGATACAAAGACGGCTATGTAGCTAGCTAAGAAGAAATTGCTAAGATTAGACAAATCAAACCGTTGTACTATAATGAAATGTAATGAAAAGTTATACTACCTGCGGACCGAAGTGTAGATGCGACCGCTCGCTCCAACCCGGAAATAGAGCTGGACGGCATCCAGTCCAGCTCTATGGCAGAAGCCTTCCTCTGCGCCAGTTCCCAGTCCGGGCACGGCATTCTACCCATGGCCGGACCCGTGGTCTGGGCGTGGGCAAAGACCTGCACCAGAGCCACCACCGCCACTAGTCACCCCTCTACCCTCCCCAGTTGTTTTCAGGTTTTGCGGCCGGAGTCCGCAAATATTTAGGTGCCTGTCAGCAATTCATCTACTTCACGTTCCGTTCGTTCTTTATTGTTTTTGTGCGTTTCATTTAATAAACATGTGGAACCCATATCACAATACGCTTTGGTCCGAATGTTCTTACGACGAACGTGACACCAAGCTGTTTAAAGACACAGTCAACTTAGTGTATGTAAACTTCTGACCCACTGGAATTGTGATATTGTGAATTATAAGTGACATAATCTGTCAGTAGATGTCTTAACCAACTTGCCAACACTATAGTTTGTTTACAAGACATTTGTGGAGTGGTTGAAAAACAAGTTTGAATGACTCCAACCAAAGTGTAGTAAACCTCTGACTTTAATTGTATCTGTATTCCCAGTCAGGTGAAATCCATAGATTGGAGTCTAATTCATTTATAACGATTGACTGAATACGTTCTGAATGCTCTGTATGTGTCTATATATTTTATTCATTTTAAATGAACCAGTCCTATACATCTAAAACACTTGAAAATAGTCTCATTATCATTTGAGGAAATGATTAGATACTTTTTGTTTCAGGTGTTCACGGTCAGAGCTGTTTGAATGTGACTCACATCAAGAGGATATCTGTGCCTTGAAGGGGTCAACAGTGGACATTACCTGCACGTATAGACATCCCAGCTGGCATAACGTCACAGAAGTGTCCTGGTTCAACAAATGGGAGTCTGGAGTTACTACAGATCTAATCCAGGACCCAGAGTATGCAGGTAGTGTGAAGTACCATCCAACTACAGACAAGGACTCCACCCTTGGGCACAGAGACTTTGGTGGTCTGCTTCAAACATATTTGTATTACAGACTCGGACAGGGAGAGGTTGAAAATGTCAGTGAAGGCATTTGCCAGTTGGTCAGCGCAAGCTCGGAGTACACGTCCTGGTAATCCATCTGGCCCTGCGGCCTTGTGAATGTTGACCTGTTTAAATTGTTTTAATTGTGCTCAGTGTACTGGCGCGACACTGTATATGGACCTTGAAACTTGGCTTGAAAAGGAGAACCAACAATTGGCAGCAGAGCAAGAACCTGGTCACCCGGACTAAAGTGATGAGGCTCAGCTCGGCGATCAAATATGCCCTTCATCCTCTCCTGTGAAGATGATAACTTCTCTTTAGCCATTTCACCAGCGTCATACAGCCATCGCCGGAAATCACACACATACGATAACAGGGACTGAGGAGGCTCGGGAGACTTCCAGTCATCCTGGAGAACAGATAAAAGTCCACGCACCCTATGTCCAAACACAAGGTCATTTGGACTGAAACCCGTGCTCTCCTGTGAAACCTCCCTAGTGGCTAACAGTAACCAAGGCAACCCCTCCTCCCAATCCTTATCCATCTCAGTACCACAAGCTCTCAACAAAGACTTAAGTGTTTGATGGAAACGTTCCAGTGCTCCTTGACTTTGCGCGTGATAGGCGCTAGACAAATTGTGTTTAATATGGAGCGGTTGAAGAACCTGACTAAACAGATTAGAGGTGAAATTAGATCCACTCTGAATTCACTCTGAATGACCTTAGGGATTCCAAACAATGAGAGAAACTGAGTCAAAGCTTTTAACACAGATTTAGTCGTGATAGATTGGAGAGGATCGGCAGCAGGAAACCTAGTGGTCTGACACATCACAGTGAACAGGTAACTGCTACCCTTTTTAGAACGAGGCAGAGGACCCACACAGTCAATAATCAGATACTCAAAAGGTTGGCTGAGTACAGGAATAGGAAACAATGGTACATGTTTAATAGCTTGATTCTGCTTACCAGTTAATTGACAGGTGTGACAAGTTTTGATAAAATCAGAAACATCCCTCTTTAATCTAGGCCAAAAGAAATGTCTTAATATGCGATTGTAGGTTTTCCTCACCCCCATATGTCCAGCAACGTCGCTGTGGGAAGTTTCCAACACCAACTCACGAAGCTTAACTGGTACAACAACCTGACTAATTGCCTCCCCCAGAAAACAACTATCATGAGACACCCACTTTCTCATCAGGACATCCTCTTGGAGAAAATAGCCAAGGGCGACATCTCCCAACTGTTCTACAGGCACAATTTGGTCACACAACTCTTCTAACATGGGGTCATCCCGTTGTGCATAGATCTGAGGGGGTTACAGATAACGGGATAACAGGGAAAACAGTGACATACTTCTTTGTATCATTATCATTAGTTGGCGCAGTGACCAGTTCGCCACGGCTCATAGAACGTGTCACTGCACATGCAGCGAACACCTCTGGGAAACTCTGTACACTCTCATCAGGAATCCCAACAAATGACGGCTTAGTGGAAACCACTAGAGATGGAAACACGACAGGCCATACACGCTCACCAGCCAAGTTATTCCCAAGGATAACGTCGATACCCTCAATAGGCAACGAAGGACACACCCCTACAACTACTTCACCCTTCACCAGCCCACAATCCAACATCAGTTTATGCAATGGAACTGACAGTGTTCAAACCTATTCCCCTAATTAGAACACTATTCCCCGAATCAGTCTCAGCAGAAAAGGGTAACACAGACTCCAACACAAATGACTCAAGAGGCACCTGTGTCTCTCAAGATCTTCACTGGCACTAGGTCTTTACTTCCTAACATAGACACAAAACCTTCCGTAATGAAAGGTAAATAGACTGGATCAATATGGACTTTCACATTCTCTTGGGCCTGAGGAAATGAATCATGAGTGAACTGATGTGGAACAGGTGCAGCTAACGCGGTAGGCTTAGATTTAGCGTAAGCACACTTTGACCTGAGAAGTGGACATTCGTTTTTCCAATGACCTGAACCTTGACAGTAGTGACACTCCTGCCCAAAGTCAGCTTTACCATGGGAGTCAGGCTGAACCCGAGTTGAATAGAACTCTGCCCGTGAACCAAAGTATCTCGGTGAGCGAAGACCAAATCTATCCGAACGCCCCCACTCTTTCCGAATACGGGGCTCTGCAAAGACACTTTTGTGAGTCAACACATACTCGTCCGCCAAAACCACAGCTTCAGCGACATTCTTTACTTTCTGTTCATTAATATACGTGGCAATACGATCAGGAATTGTGTCCTTAAATTGCTCTAACATAATCAGATCACACAGCCCTTGGAAAGTCACAACTGCAGAGGCGGAACACCAGCGATTAAACTGTAAAGATAATTGTCACGCAACCTCAACATGAGTCTGCTTATCATCCCTTTTTAAAGTTCTAAATCGTTGGCGGTAAGCCTCAGGGACCAATTCATAAATCTGTAACACAGCTGATTTAACTTTATCATAATTGGCACTGTCGTGTACACTAAGAGCTGAATATGTTTCCTGCGCTTTACCAGTCAGCACACACTGCAACATTAAAGTGCGGTCAGAATCAGGCCAATTCCTAGCGTCAACGACACGCTCAAACAACGAAAAGAATGTCGCGGGGTCCCTTTCATTAAACTGAGGCAATAACCGTAAGTTCCCAACAATATCAAATGTCTCCGGGGCACGACCAAAAGAGGAACTACCCCTAGGTAAATCTGGGTCACATTCCCAAAACAAACTCTCCCCTGAGATCTTTCCTTCCCTAACCAACTCTATACGTTCTTGTTGCAACTTGATTTTAGCACGCTCCATATCTTGTTTAAATGCCAATTCCTTTTCATACTTTACACAATCATGCTCTAGCTTCTCACGATCATGCTCCAGCTGTAACAGAAGCAGTTCTTTCTGCTGTTCAAAAAGAAGGCTACTAGGACTAACCGATGGAATGGCCATTTTAACGTTATGGGGAGGCGACAAGTCCTCAGCAGAGGCTGGCACAGTGGTAACTTCAAGAATCTCTCAAGAATCTCCATCAGCTCGGCCTTCAATATCAACCTAATAGAATTCTTTAGACGTTTATCACTAATCTCAACCTTGTAGTGTTCAGCGACCTTCAACAGCTGTTCTTTAGTACCTAAATCTTACAACTCCTCCGATGGAAAGCGAATGAACTCATCTACATAAGACGCCATAGTCACAAAAATAATTCTCGCTCTTCCCCTCTGCTGAGCACACCAGACCACAACCTGAGAATTGACAATCACCCTGAGCACCACAGAAGAGAGATGAGATATGTAGATTTCCCATGTAGCTGATGACCCTCCCAACTCCACCCACCAGCATCCTAATAAGGAAACAACCACAAATACAGCAGACAGAGTGGGAGGGTCGTCACAACTCTCTCTCTCTGTCCCTCTCTCAGTGATTGTGTGGTTGGAGACAGGTGTGCTGGAGTCAGAGCAGATCCCCACCAGCTGCAACCTGTTCCATAATCAAGACCTCTACAAATACTCAGTCCTGCCACTTCCACTTACTGTTTATCCTCTCACTGCAGCTTTGCCGCTCTGACTGGTCCATGTCTCCTGTTCCACATCTCACCACCCTGCTACCATGTTCTGGATTCAGCTCACCATCACTCCCTTAGATTTCCCTCCAGACCTGTTTACCCTGTCTCAACCCAGCTCACTCCAACCTCAACCTCCACATCAGGTTTCCTACAACCACTCGAGCTTCCTATGGCCTGCATGCCATCTCTCTCTGTTTGACAATAAATATTTGGGTTTATTCATCCAGTTTCCTCGTCTGAGTCTGCTCTTGGGTTCCCCTGTGCCTCTCCACCTAACAGTACGATCTGGCCAAGAGATGAACCCAGCAGACTCCACTACTCTCCACCAAACTCTCATTGGTCAAGAGGCACTGCTCGAACAACATGATTAAGCCCTGAAAGCCCTTCTCGAGAACATCAAGGAGTTTTCACGGAGCCTGTCTGACCTACGGGACCGAACCTCCGCCCAGAGATCACAACCAGTCCCAAGTCCTTCTTCTCCGCCCCGGGAGCCTTTCCTGGGCCACTGAGGTGTGGGAGAGACAGTCACCCATCTGCTTCTCCTATGGTAGATTCACAGAGGAGATGAGGAAGGTAGGGATGCCACTAAACAACTCCTGTTCCTTCGTCAAGGCTCCCAGAATGTGGCTGAAATGGAACGTGAGTTCCGCACCCTCGCCACAGAGAGTGGCTGGAATGAGGAGGCCCTTCAGGGAGCATTCTAGAATGCACTCACAGAGACCCTCAAAGACGAGTTGGTGTCCAGAGGAGCTTGATGGACTTGAAGAACTCATTTCTCTCACTATCCGCATTGACAACCATCTCTGTGAGCGTTGAAGGGAGAGGGTAGGTAGGATTGCATGTCCCATAACATATGCTTCGGGGCCTTGCTCTCCTCCTCCTCCGACTGCATTGCATCTCCAGGCATGTTCTAATCCTGAACCCTTGCAGCTCGGCCAGACCCGTCTATCTCCAGAGGAGAGGCTAGGAGTATCAGTAATAGGAGCTGACTACATTGTGGCCAGGTTGGTCACCTGGTCTCCACTTGTTCCCTGCATCCAGCAAAAGAGGGGGCTCAGCAGTAGTGGGGGATATACTGTCGAGCCAAATCGCCTGCCCATCATCTCCCAGACCTTTGCTTGAAGCCAACCTTGTGTGGCAGAGCCAGGCTTTTCCTCTGTCTGCTGTCATCGATTCAGGCGTCGGCGAGAGCTTCCTGGACCAAGGGGTCATTAACCAGTTGGGTCTGGACACTGTTTCACTCGATTCACCTCTCGATGCCAATGCTCTTAATGGAAAGCTCATTTTCTGTGCCTGTGAGAGAACCATTCCTGTTATCCTGCGTCTCTCTGGAAATCTCCAGGAAAATATCAGTTTCCACTTAATCGACTGTCCTTACTCTCGCCTGGTTCTGGGTCATTCATGATTAAAGCTACACAACCCACAGATTCACTGGGCCACCGGGAGGGTAACTATTTAGAGTATATTTTGTCATTCTAATTGTCTACATTCTGCCCTTCCACCTGCCTTGTCTGCACCCCAGTCCATTCCAGAACCCCCGGACCTGTCTTCTGTTCCTCCATAGTGTCACGGTCTTGCTCCTGTGTTCACACCCCTTCTCTCCCGCCTCATCGTCCGTACGACTGCACTATCGAGCTTCAGCCTGGAGCTCCTCTCCCCAGTAGCAGGTTATATAACCTTTTCTTTGTCAAGAAAAAGGATGGGTTACTGAGGCTGTGCTCAACGTTCACCTTTGGATCAGAAGCTACAACCATGTGCCTTGTAACGCAAGCTTTCACCTGCAGAAATACATTTTGACATAGGAAACTGGGAACTTCTGGCCGTGAAGCTGGCTCTTGAGAAACGGTGTCACTGGTTAGAGGGTTTGGTCCTCCCCTTCATTGTGTGGACGGATCACAAAAACCTAGCCTACATCCAGGCCTCCAAATGTCTGAACTCTCGGCAGGCCAGGTGGGCATTGTTTTTCGGAAGATTAAACTTCTCACTAAACTGGGATCTAAGAATACCAAGCCTGATGCCCTCTCCCGTCAGTTCACAGCAGACTACACAGGTTCCGAGCCAGAAACTATTATGCCATCCTCCTGCTGTCTCCTGGGAGATTGAGTCCCGTGTTTGCCAGGCTCAGGTGAACCAGCCTGATCCAGGAAACGGTCTTTGTAAGGCTCTGTTTGTGCCAGATTCAGTTCGCTCTGAAGTTCTTCAGTGGGCCCATTCTACTCACCTCACCTGTTACCCTGGCATGAATCGGACTGTCGCCTTCTTGCGTCAGCGATTTTGGTGACCCACCATGGAGAGAGACACTCGGGAATTCATCTCAGCCTGCTCGGTCTGTGCCCGGAACAAAACCTCCAGCAAACCTACGTCCGGTCTGCTTCACCCTCTTCCCATGCCCAGTTGCCCCTGGTCACACATAGTTCTGGACTTCGTCACTGGTCATCCCCCATCTAACGGTAACTCAGTCATCCTCACTATTATTGACAGATTTTCCAAAGCGGCTCACTTCATTCCCCTCTCTAAGCTTCCTTCCTCTGCGGACCTGCTGGTATCCCATGTGCTGCGGCTGCATGGCATCCCTATTGACATAATTTCTGACAGGGGACCCCAGTTTACTTCCCAGGTATGGAGAGACTTCTGCACAGAACTTGGTATTAATATTAGCTTTCATCTGGATATCACACCCAGACTAACGGCCAGACCAAGCGGGCAAACCAGGAGTTGGGGACTGCCCTACGCTGTGTGACATCCTCCTGCTAACCCTTCTTCCTGGAGTGCCCAGCTACCCTGGGTGGAATATGAACACAACACCCTCATCAACGCCTCATCAGGTGTATGTCACCCTTTGAGTGTGCTCTGGGTTACCAACCCCCCTTGTTCCCTGCCCAAGAGGTCGAAGTAGCGGTGCTCTCAGTCCAGGACCACATGCGCCGTTGTCATCGCAACTGGAGGAGGGCACGGGCGGCTCTTTTTCGTGCCTCCGCCAGGACCCAATCCCAAGCTAACCGTCGCCGTGCTTCAGTCCCAGTCCACACTCCAGGCCAAAAGGTATGGCTTTCATCTAAGGATTTGCCCTTGAATGTGGTTTCCAAAAAACTAGCCCCCCGTTTCATTGGTCCCTTTGAGATTGATCATGTCATAAACCCTTCTGCTGTGCATCTGAAACTCCCAGACTCTCTCAAAATCCACCCCACCTCCCATGTGTCCTTAATTAAACCAGTCTGCTCCAGTCCTCTGCAGCTCCTCCACCTCCTCGGCTTATCGATGACCATCCTGCCTAATAACTACATGTACATACAACTGTCACATCTGCTCCTGCTACGCCCTCTTGTGTTCATCCGGTGTGTTCTTGACCTGCAGCCACTCCCCCAGTACGCTCTCTCTCTCTCTCCCTCTCCCTCTCTGTGTGGTTGTGTGGTTGGAGACAGCTGTGCTGGAGTCAGCAGATCCCAACCAGCTGCAACCCGTTCCATAATCAAGACCTCTACAAATACTCAGTCCTGCCACTTCCACTCTGCCAGATCGTAATCTCTTCTAGCTATTTATGATTATTCAAAATCCTGTTATCCTGCTGTGCCTGTATCCCTGCCTGACGCTGTTTATCCTCTCACTGCAGTTTTGCCGCTCTGACTCTGATACCTGTCTCCTGTTCCACATCTCACCACCCTGCTACCCTGTTCCAGACTCAGCTCACTATCACTCCCTTGGATTTCCCTCCAGACCTGTTTACCCTGTCTCACTCCAACCTCAGCCTCCACATCTGGTTTCCTACAACCACCTGAGCTTCCTCTGGCCTGCACTCTCTCCCTGTTTGGCAATAAATATTTTGGTTTATTTATCCAGTTTCCTCGTCTGAGTCTGCTCTTGGGTTCCCCTGTGCCGCTCCACCTAACAACAACCTCAACTAACCGGTGCCCCCGCAAATTGATTCTGTATCAGTACCCCCCTGTATATAGTCTCGCTATTGCAATTTTACTGCTGCTCTTTAATTACTTGTAACTTTGCTTGCAAAACCTCCCATTTATTTTCCAGCGATTGAATGTTAGCTAGCAGGATGGAAGGCAAAGGCAGATTAGCCACTTGTCGCCTGATCCTCACAAGGCACCCTGATCTTTTTCCGCAAAATCTCAGTTTCCTTCTCCAGCGAATGACGGGAATCTGGGCCTGGTCGGGCAGTATATCCCTCCCGTCCAGCTCATTGAAAAAAAAACTGTCTAATCTGAGGTGAGTAATCGCACTTCTGATGTCCAGAACCTCTTTTCGGTCATAAGAGACGGTAGCAGCAACATTATGTACAAAACAAGTTAGGAACAACGAGAAAAAACAAATAAAATAACATGGTTGGTAAAGAGCCAGTAAGACGGCAGCCATCCCCTCCAGTGACATCACTTCATTTGGAAGCAGCATCACTCTTGTTATTGGTCAAATAGTAGTGATACAGCCTGGGGGTGTGTTTTAGGTTATTGTCCTGTTGAAAAACAAATGATAGTCCCACTAAGCGCAAGACAGCTGGGTTGGCGTATCGCTGCAGAATGCTGTGGTAGCCATGCTGGTTAAGTGTACCTAATTTGAAATAAATTACCGACAGTGTCACCAGCAAAGCACCCCCACACCTTCACCTCCATGCTTCATGCTGGGACCACACATGGAGCGATCATCCGTTCACCAACTCTGTGTCTCACAAAGACACGGCGGTTGGAACCATCTCAAATGTGGACTCATCAGACCAAAGGACAGATTTCCACCTGTCTAATGTCCATTGCTCATGTTTCTTGGCCCAAGCAAGTCTCCTCTTCTTATTGATGTCCTTTAGTAGTGGTTTCTTTGCAGCAATTTGACCATGAAGGCCTGATTCCTCTGAACAGTTGATGTTGAGATATGTCTGTTAGTTGAACCCTGTGAAGCATGTATTTGGGCTGCAATCTGAGGTGCAGTTAACTCTAATGAACTTACCCTCTTCATGTAACTCTGGGTCCTCCTTTCCTATGGGGGTCCTCATGAGAGCCAGTTTCATCATAGAGCTTGATAGTTTTTGCGACTGCACTTGAAGAAAATCAAAGGTTCTTGACATTTTCCGGATTGACTGACCTTCATGACTTAAAGTAATGATGGACTGTTGTTTCTCTTTGCTTATTTGAGCTGTTCTTTCCATAATATGGACTTGGGTCTTTTACCAAATTGGGCTATGTTCTGTATACCACCCCTACCTTGTCAAAACACAACTGGAACCCAAAATGGTTCTACCTGGAACCCAAAAGAGTTCTCCTATGGGGACAGCCAAGAACCCATTTGGAATCCTGTTTTCTAAGAGACTACCCTGCATGTGTCACAGGTGTAACCAAGGTCTTATAATGAGAGACATGATCCTCGCCTCCTCCTTGGCGGCTACACTGTTGCTCCTGGCAACGGCTCAAATGTTCTGAGCACGGTCGCTAGGCGACAGTCCAGGGCGGACAGGTGCAGCTCGGGGAGAGGGTCTACGGAGAATATATGATCATGAAAAAGAGAGTCCCTCATGACATCACAGACTGTACTGGGGCAGGGAGAGGAGACACAGACAGACACATGAGGGTAGAGTGACGGATCCTAGAGAAGGTGAAAGAGAGCGAGAGAAAAATTAAGTGAAAGTTGAGAAAGAGGAATAAATTATATTTTTCATTTATCATGTTCTCTCCTCGAGCTGAGTATATATATTCATGATAACACAACTTATTGCACCTTAATGTTTAATCATGTACCATGTTATACCTGCAGCACTGCTCCAGAGGTGTCAGGATAGAGGGTTCATCTGTAGAGTGGCCTCCAAACCTGTAGTCAGCACACACACAGTGTCAATGTTACAATCAACTAACGTTAGTTAAACCTGTAATCAGCATACAGACAGTTAATTGTAACATTGAGACTAACGTTCTTTAGCTAGCATTCGAGGGATGACTGTTCTCAATGATTTGTGCAGAGTAAAAATAAAATGTTGATAATTTGTGTAGTCTTACTACTGCAGTAGGCTACTGCTTGTCCATGTGCTAGCTAACAAAAAGAAACCCAGACGAGAGAAACGTGAAAGCATTCAGGCAGCAGAGATGCGCTTGTCATTAGCTAGCTAACGTTAGCTTTATTGTAGCTATAAAAGCATTATGTTTATTGTTATTTATTTGATTGTATACAAGTTATATACATAGACAGAAGGGAGTTAGTTATGAATACAGTATATTTGGCTGTAGTTTAGTTTAGAAGAAAGACTTACGCAGGGTGTAAAATACTTAAGTAAAAATACTTTGTGTTACTTAACTAGTTTTTGGGGGAATCTGTACTTTACTTTAGTATTTATATATTTACAACTTTTACTTTTACTTCACTACATTCCTAAAGAAAATACATTTTCCTTGACACACAAAAGTACTCATTACATTTTGAATGCTTAGCTGTACAGAAAATGGTTCAATTCACACACTTATCAAGAGAACATCCCTGGTCATCCCTACTTCCTCTAATCTGGCAGACTCACTAAACACAAATGTTTTTTTTGTCAATTATGTCTGAGTGTTGGAGTGTGCTCCTGTCTATACGTAAATGTTTAAAAACAAGAAAATGGTGCTATCTGGTTTGATTAGTTTAAGAACATTTTAATTATTCATACTTTTACTTTAAATACTTAAGTATATTTGAGCAATTACATTTATTTTGATACATAAGTATATTAGAAACCAATTACTTTGAGACTTTTACTCAAGTAGAATTTTACTGGGTGACTAACTTTTACTTGAGTATTTTCTATTATGGCATCTTTACTTTACTCAAGTATGACACTTGGGTACTTTGTTCACCACTGGACTTTCGTTTATTTTTGACCGGAGAATTACTTGTGAATTAGGTTTGATGCAGCCATTGCAAAGACTTGCATAAACAGCTCTTTGTCCTGTCTGTGCTGGTAGTGTACAGCAGCTGCCATTATAGCAGCAGCGAAAGACCAGAAGAAGTCATTCTCAGACACCCCCTCATGAGAGGCCTATTCAGATAAGGAATTCTTATCACTTTACAAGGTCCCTGTAAAACCTAAAGATTTTGCAATTGTTTTATATGCCATTCCCTCAGGTGTTGCATTGTTATTCAGGAACGTGTCAAGACCTGGCCCTCAGAGCCTACCCTCCATTAACCCTGTTGACTCATCAGCAGGAAAGATGTGTTTATTTTTTGGTCCATTCAACAACAGTGATACGAACCTTGTTTCAGCAGGATGTTGTATCTATACATTATGTCATGCCTTATTTGAATGGATTTATTGATAATATCTGTTGGAAAAAAGTTTGGATGTTGCCACACACATACCTACCTGTTAACAAAATTAAGTAAGTTTCCTTTAAAATTATTCATAAATATTATCCTGCCAACCACTTTATGAAGAAGTTTAAGGAAAACATCAATTCAAATGGCTCCTTTTGTAATGACCACCCAGAAACACTGTTGCATCTTTTTTGGGCATTATATGCATGTAAGAAAACTGTGGCAAGACATCAGTAGATTTATAATTGAACACATTTCTGAAGATTTTACACTATTGTGGAGAGATGTACTGCTTGGATTCTTTACCTACGATAGAAATAAGCTGAAACCATTTTATGTAATTAATTTCATTATTCTTTTTGTCAAAATGTCATATTCACAAATGTAAATTTACAAACAAAACACCAAGTTTTATTACCTTACAAAAATAAATTGAACTGTACTTTAAGATAATGAAATACTCTACTAACAAAAAAGCTGTTAGAATAATGAGTGTATGTATGCCACTTATGGTCCTTGTGTAATGTGATATTGTACCCCCCCCAGCCCAATTGTCCTTTGTATATGATTTATATTAACTTGTTTTCCCATATGTACTTCCTGTATTGATTTGTCGTTAATAAAAGTTTTTTTTTTAAAGGCCTATTCAGATACTCCCTCTTTGCCCATGTATTCCAAGTTATTGCCAGGCAAGGGTAGACGATAACAAACTACAGGATTCTTAGCAAGAGGGGGTGTTGAACGTTTTCTTGACTTTACTCGACTTTTATAGATCACGTAAAATGTTATCCAGGAACTTTTTGAAGACATATTAGGCTTCATGAGACGTTTATTTGTTTGAACTTAATTCCGTTTTGAAATGAAAATAGATGTTTGATTGCTCTGGTCTAGGGGCGCATCAGTTGCAGCCTTGAGAATCGAATTTTCTCTCCGCAACTCCTTCGTCATTATCTCTACACTACAACAAAGTAGTCTACTGTACTGTAGCCAACAATATTTCATTCCATACAAAGAAACAATAGCTTTCACAATGGATCGGGTAAGTCTGGCTTTAACAGTATAAGTGCTGTGTTGTACAAAATGTCTAGGCCTAGTTTTCATCGTCTTTGATCCTCCACTTCCTGTGCTCGGTTTAAACGGCTCAACAACAACAAAAACATCACGGTAAAACTTGTTGGAATTTTTTTCTTCGTCAAAGAAGCCTACTACTATATCATGTTTAGGAATCTGTGACTATGAACTAATTATCTCTCCTTCCTCCCAAAGTGTTCACATTCCTTTTGAACACATTATCCATTATTTGACCAGATACTCAAGTGTCCGTTCTAACAAAGAAAATAAATGTTTTCTTAAATGGAAGGCAATCGGTAAAGAGACAAGATCAGGTGGGACCATAATAGCCAATGAGAGGGCAGACATGCGTGTTTCCACAGCCACAGCCGTCTATATCGCATTTTCATTGATTTAAGGTTAGGCATAAAGTCAGAAGTGTTGTTAGGGTTAAAATCACATTTGAATAAGATACATTTTATAAATGTGCGTGGTTTATGGCTTTGTTTGTGGTAACTAGTAACGTCCAGGCACTACTACCATATTTTTTATTTATTTAACCAGGTTGGCCAGTTGAGAACAAGTTGTCATTTACAACTGCGACCTGGACAAGATAAAGCAAAGCAGTGCGACAAAAACAACACAGAGTTACACATGGAGTAAACAAAGTACAGTAAATACCACAATAGAAAATCTGTATACAGTGTGTGCAGATGAAGTAAGGAGGTAAGGCAATAAATAGGCCATAGTGGCGAAGTCATTTCAATTTAGCAATTAACACTGGAGTGATATATGTGCAGTTGAGGATGTGCAATTATAAATACTGGTGTGCAAAAGAGCAGAAAAAAAACTAATATGGGGATGAGGTTTGGTTGGATGGGCTATTTACAGATTGGCTGTGTACAGCTGCAGCGATCGGTAAGCTGCTCTAACAGCAAATGCTTGAAGTTGGTGAGGGGGATATAAGTCTTCAACTTCAGTGATTTTTGCAATTCGTTCCAGTCATTGGCAGCAGAGAACTGGAAGGAAAGGCGGCCAAAGCAGGTGCTGGCTTTGGGGATGTACCTGCTGGAGTGCATGCTACAGGTGGGTGCTGCTATGGTGACCAGTGATCTGAGATAAGGCAGATCTTTACCTAGCAAAGACTTGTAGATGACCCGGAGCCAGTGGGTTTGGCGATGAATATGTAGCAAGGACCAGCCAACGAGAGCATACAGGTTGCAATGGTGGGTAGTATATGGGGCTTTGATGACAAAACAGACTTCATCCAATTTGCTGAGTAGAGTGTTGGAGGCTATGTTGTAAATGACATCGCCAAAGTCAAGGATCGGCAGGATAGTCAGTTTTACGAGGGTATGTTTGGTAGCATGAGTGAAGGAGGCTTTGTTGCGAAATAGGAAGCCAATTCTAGATTTAATTTTGGATTGGTGATGCTTAATGTGAGTCTGGAAGGAGAGTTTACAGTCTAGCCAGACACCTAGAATATGTGGACAACTTTAAATACCTAAGTCAAAACCGTCCAGAGTAGTGATGCTAGGCGGGCGGGCGGGTGCGGGTAGCGATCGGTTGAAGAGCATGCATTTAGCTTTACTAGCGTTTAAGAGCAGTTGGACAGTAGCTGCAGGGGGTGCGGAGCTGTTGGCCAGGGTTGTGGTAGCCAGGTGGAAAGCGTGGCCAGCCGTAAAGAAATGCTTCTTGGATTTATCGGTGGTGACAGTGTTTCCAAGCCTCAGTGCAGTGGGCCGCTGAGAGGAGGTGCTCTTACTCTCCATGGACTTTACAGTGTCCCAAAACGTTTTGGAGTTTGTGCTGCAGGATGCAAATTTCTGTTTGAAAAAGCTAGCCTTTGCTTTCCTAACTGACTGTGTATATGTAACAGTATAACTTTAGACCGTCCCCTCGCCCATACCCGGGCGCGAACCAGTGACCCTCTGCACACATCAACAACAGTCACCCACGAAGCATCGTTACCCATCGCTCCACAAAAACCGCGGCCCTTGCAGAGCAAGGGGAACTACTACTTCAAGGTCCAGTGACGTCACCGATTGAAACGCTATTTAGTGCGCACCATCGCTAACTAGCTAGTTATTTCACATCCGTTACATATATTGGTTCTTGACTTCCCTGAAAAGTGTCCTACTTTTACCAATACACTCCTAACTATCTCATCTTTATGAAATGTATATTCGATCAAATAAGGCAGAAGCCAGATTTTGGGCCCAGTTATCCCTCTCGCTTCACCTCTTCCTCGCTGTTTGAAGGGAAATGACTGGTATGAGATATATGGTGGAAACTAGCCCATGCCCACCAATCTAATGCTCTAAGATTTGTGGGTTGTAGTGAACAATTGAACATTAAAGGAAAAAGGAGATATTTGAAGTATGCACCCAATAAAATATTTGGTTTAATATTAATCTATGTAGAATACTTATTGTGTCCAACAGGATAAAGCTAGCCCTTCCCCCTCCACCCCCAGGAGTCCCCAGGTCTAATGTCTCCCTGTACTTTACTGCTGGGTCTGGTTGACTGCAGGAAAACACCGGGGCAGAGTGGAACTGAGAGAGGAGAAGAGGAACATGGAGATGTGATTTCATTAAGTAAGAACCATGGTGTGTGGATGAGACTACAGTCTGCTTCTGTAACAATTAATTGATGAGTTATATATTGATGAAAATATCTGGTTGTTCCACCCAATCTTAAGAAGTGTTACTTGGTAAAACAAATAGTTTGATTTCACATCATTTTAACATTGTCATGTTATAAAGAGCACATGTTCAACTTAATAAAATACATGTTTTGCCATCTCCAGGTTTAATGAAATATAAATACTATAGTCAGAGCCAATGTACCAAATAAAGTAACCGGGTTGACCGTAACAGGGGACTACTGAAAACAACAAAAACACAACATGGGTAAAATAGCCCTTTAAACCAGCCATGAATCTGCTTGTGACAGGGGGAATGGAAGCTAGTATTGTGCAACAGGAAGTAGTAATTAAATGCAGTCTTCACATAAAAAGTTATTGTTAAAACATCTCTAGCATGTCTGTGTCTGGATAGAAGGGTTGAGATGCTCAGTTTCCAACCACAAAACAGCAGTAAATTGATAAAAAGGGTAGAACCAGCTCACCTGCTTTTACTCTGATTTGACTATTAGATGTTCAGTGTTTCTTTTGAAAACCTTTTATTTTTAAAGAATAGCTTCACCATATTAAAAAGAGTTCAGTTCATGTAACAGGGTGGACCTTAAAATGAGGGACAGACGTAAATGAAAAATGCAGAAATGTCACTTTAGCAACTGTTTATTCATATTAAAAATCATATTAATTGAATTGTCCATGTGTTCTGTATGTGTCCTGCACTTTATTTCATATAACAGAGATTTGAATATTGGTGCACAATTATTACTGGAAAATATCTAAGGAACGCAAAAGGCCTTCATTTCATGTAACGCCCCATATGTTTATGGAGCCATATTTGCAAAACCTAACTATTCAATGTCTTTGTTTCACAGGTGACACCTCTTATCGTTGCTCTCTCAGTGAGAGGGGCTTATCATCTGGGGAGCCTCAACATCATGATGCTGACAAGAAAGAGAAGAGTCTCTCCAGATCAGAACACCTCAAGAAACACCAGCATAGAGGTATAGGGAAGAAACCTCACCACAGCTGCTCTGACTGTGGGAAGAGTTTTGCTAAACAGAAGGATTTGATAATTCACAAGCGGATTCACACCGGAGAGAAACCGTACCACTGCTCTCAGTTTGGGAAGAGTTTCGCTGCATCTAAAACCTTAAAATCTCACCAGAGAATTCATACAGGGGAGAGGCCTTACCCATGCTTTGGTTGTGGGAAATGCTTCAATCAGTCAGGAGACCTGACTACACACCAGCTCGTACACAAAGGAGAGAAATCTTATAGCTGTGATCAGTGTGGGAAGAGCTTCAATAAATCTGGAGCCTTGACTAGACATCTACGCATACACACAGGAGAGAAGCCTTATAGCTGTGATCAGTGTGGGAAGAGCTTCAATCAATTAGTACATCTGACCACACACCAACACATACACACAGGAGAGAAGCCTTATAGCTGTGATCAATGTGGGAAAAGCTTCAGTAATTCAGGCGCCATGACTAGACACCAACGCATACACACAGGAGAGAAGCCTTATAGTTGTGATCAGTGTGGGAAGAGTTTTGCTCAAGATTTCTCCCTGACTACACACCAACGTATACACAGAGGAGTGAAGCCTTATAGCTGTGATCAGTGTGGGAAGAATTTCTGGACCTCAGGACACCTGACTACACACCAGCGAATACACACAGGAGAGAAGCCTTATAGCTGTGATCAGTGTGGGAAGAGTTTCAATCATTCAGGAGCGCTGACCACACATCAACGCATACACACAGGAGAGAAGCCTTACAGCTGTGATCAGTGTGGGAAGAGGTTCAATTATTCAGGAAACTTGACTGCACACCAACGCATACACACAGGAGAGAAACCTTACAGCTGTGATCATTGTGGGAAGAGCTTCAGTCGATCAGGAGACCTGATTACACACCAACGCATACACACAGGAGAGAAGCCTTATAGCTGTGATCAGTGTGGGAAGAACTTCAATCGATCAGGACCCCTGACTATACACCAACGCATACACACAGGAGAGAAGCCTTATAGCTGTGATCAGTGTGGGAAGAGTTTTGTTCGAGATTCCAATCTGATTGCACACCAACGAGTACACACAGGAGAGAAGCCTTATAGCTGTGATCAGTGTGGGAAGAGCTTCAATCAATCTTTAGAACTGACTAGACACCAACGCATACACACAGGAGAGAAACCTTATAGCTGTGAGCATTGTGGGAAGAGCTTCAATCAATCAGGAAACTTGACTAAACACCAACGCATACACACAGGAGAGAAACCTTATAGCTGTGATCAGTGTGGGAAGAGTTTTGCTCTAGATTTCACCCTGACTACACACCAGCGAATACACACTGGAGAGAAACCTTACTCCTGTCTATGTGGAAAGAGCTTTGCTCATTCAGGGTCACTGAAAAAACACAATGAAGCACAAACATGTTTTCTTTTATCTCCCTCCTCTCAGTCACTGGTTCCAGATCCCTAAATAAAGTTTAAATAGAAAACATCTTGTGAAGCGTCATCCATCTCCCATTCTCTAACTAAGTCTGATTACCATGGTAACCTGTGTAGCATAATATGCAGCTCTGGATCCATATGTATCAAGCATCTTGGAGTAGGAGTCCTGTGTGTGGTGAGGTTTTCAGAGCTGTATGTTATTTCATTAACTTCTGTTATCCATTAAATAATGTAGGATAATGTTTCAACAATGGTAGGTTCATATTCATGTGTGGGGGAAATGTTGTCTGAAGAGAGAGTCTTGAATTGTACATCTTTCCTCATACAATCATTGGTTCCTGTAGGTAGAGATATGAGGGGAGACAGTCATGACCCCCTCAGACCTTTTGGCAGAAGGCCCAGAATATGTTCTATATGTTAAGATCGGAGACGGTTCCAGTCACATGCAGGAACCAAACGTTAATGATGAATAATGTAAATCATGCAAATATAACTTGTCTGTGTAAGCAGTATTTTAGAGAACTAAAGACGACCCGACAGAGCTCCAGACCGTACTCTGGTGTTTTAAGTTTGTTGGAACCTCTCCAGCTTCTTGATAATAAATCATTATTCATTTAAGTTTTACTTTGAGTCCCTGGTGTTAATTTCCACGACACGTATTCAATACAAAAATACATTAAATCTATTGTCTTATGTGAAGGAGATGTCGCACTGCATGAGGCAAATGGTGGTCACACCAGATACTGACTACCTTTTTTTTAAGGTATCTGTGACCAACAGATCTGTATTCCCAGTCATGTGAAATCTATAGATTAGGGCCTAATTCATTAATTTAATTTGACTTGATTTCTTTATATGAACTTTAACTCAGTAAAATCGTACAAATTGTTGCATGTTACGTTAATATTTTTGTTGAGTGCAATAACAATTGAAGAAACTAATGGAAGATATAATTTCTGCCTCCCAGGTTGCAGTTCCAATGGCTTCCACTAGATGTCACTAGATGTCAAGTCTTTATACAAGGCTTTAGGCTTGTTGTTTTTTTAAATGAAGAAGTCGTTGTACTCTTTCCAAGGTGAGCGCCAATGCAAATATGATCTCTGCAAACATCAGGAAATTTCTTTAAAAACTGCAATGTCAGCAGAAGAGCGTTCTTTGTTCTTTTACTTTCCTATTGGACATAGTAATCTCAGTCTGAAATATTATCGTTTTTTTTTAGATGTTAGACATTCTGAGGATTAATAAAAAACATTGTTTGACTTATTTGGATGAACTTTTCTGGTAACCTTTTGGAATCCTTTGTATGTATGTTGAAGGAGGGGATTATTGAATTCAATGGAGCTGACTATAACAGCGTTTTTAGGATATAAAGAAGGACTTTATCGAACAAAACAACCATTCAATGTGTAGCTGGGACCCTTGGGATTGCAAACAGAGGATCTTCAAAAGTAAGTGATTAATTTTATCTTTATTTGTTATTTTGTGATGCCTGTGATGGTTTGGGAAACATGGAATATATGCTAATGTGAGGCGCTGTCCTCAGACAATCGAATGCTATGCAGTTCGATTACCAAGATTCTAAGCTTTTGAACCATGTAAGACACTTGTATTTTCATGAATTTTTAATATTAAGATTTTTTATTTTGAATTTGGCGCTCTGAAATTTCACCGGATGTCGTCGAATTTGATCCCGCTAGCGGGATCCGTGTGCTAGAAGGTTTTAAACAAGAGAAATGTAATGAGGTGCCTAAAATCCTGACCTCGGTGCCAGATTATGCACGTTCGTGCTGAGTACCTTGGGACTAAAGAGAAAGACTGCACCCTGAGAATCACAGACCTGAGAGAGATTCAGCTGAGTACAAGTTCAGATTTAAAACACAGTATGCAGAATGGGGGTACAGCTTCCCTGGAAGGTAAAATACTGTTGAAGTCAGAAGTTTACATACACTTAGGTTGGAGTGATTAAAACTAATTTTAAACCACTCCACAAATCTACTTTGTGCATGACACAAGTAATTTTTCCAACAATTGTTTACAGACAGATTATTTACTTATAACTTACTGTTTCACAATTCCAGTGGGTCAGAAGTTTACATACACTAAGTTGACTGTGCCTTTAAACAGCTTGGAAAATTCCATACAATTATGTAATGGCTTTAGAAGCTTCTGATAGGCTAATTGACATCATTTAAGTCAATTGAAGGTGTACCTGTGGACCAAGGCCTACCATCAAACTCAGTGCCTCTTCGCTTGACATCATGGGAAATCAAAATAAATCAGCCAGCTAACCTCAGAAAAATAAATTGTAGCCGTCCACAAGTCTGGTTCATCCTTGAGAGTAATTTCCAAATGCCTGAAGGTACCACATTCATCTGTACAAACAATAGTACGCAAGTATAAACACCATGGGACCACGCAGCCGTCATACCGCTCAGGAAGGAGACGCGTTATATCTCCTAGAGATGAACGTACTTTGGTGCGAAAAGTCAGTCTCTATGGGTGTGCCACAGGGTTCAATTCTCGGACCGACTCTCTTTTCTGTATACATCAATGATGTTGCTGTTGCTGCTGGTGATTCTCTGATCCACCTCTACGCAGACGACACCATTCTGTATACTTCTGGGCCCTCCTTGGACACTGTGTTAACTAACCTCCAGACGAGCTTCAATGCCATACAACTCTCCTTCCGTGGCCTCCAACTGCTCTTAAACGCAAGTAAAACTAAATGCATGCTATTCAATCGATCACTGCCCGCACCTGCTCCCCCGTTCAGCATCACTACTCTGGATGGCTCTGACAACTACAAATACCTGGGTGTCTGGTTAGACTGTAAACTCTCCTTCCAGACTTATATTAAGCATCTCCAATCCAAAATTAAACCTAGAATCAGCTTTCTATATCGCAACAAAGCATCCTTCACTCATGCTGCCAAACATACCCTCGTAAAACTGAACATCCTACCGATCCTCGACCTCGATGATGTCATCTATAAAATTGCCTCCAACACTCTACTCAACAAACTGTATGCAGTCTATCACAGTGCCATCCGTTTTGTCACCAAAGCACCATACACTACCCACCATTGCGACCTGTATGCTCTCGTTGGCTGGCCCTCGCTTCATACTTGTCGCCAAACCCACTGGCTACAGGTTATCTACAAGTCTCTGCTAGGTAAAGCCCCGCCTTATCTCAGCTCACTGGTCACCATAGCAGCACCCACTCGCAGCATGCGCTCCAGCAGGTATATCTCACTGGTCACCCCAAAGCCAATTCCTCCTTTGGTCGTCTTTCCTCCCAGTTCTCTGCTGCCCATGACTGGAACGAATTGCAAAATTCTCTGAAGCTGGAGACTCACATCTCCCTCACTAGCTTTAAGCACCAGCTGTCAGAGCAGCTTACAGATCACTGCACCTGTACATAGCCCATCTGTAAACAGCCCATCTACCTACCTCATCCCCATACTGGTATTTATTTATTTATTTTGCTCCTTTGCACACCAGTATCTCTACCTGCACATTAATCTTCTGCCGATCTACCATTCCAGTGTTTAATTGCTATATTGTCATTACTTCGCCACCATGGCCTATTTATTTCCTTAACTTACCTCATTTGCACTCACTGTATATAGACTTTTTGTTTTATTTTGTTCTACTGTATTATTGACTGTATGTTTTGTTTATTCCATGTGTAACTCTGTGTTGTTGTATGTGTCGAATTGCGCTTTATCTTGGCCAGGTCGCAGTTGCAAATGAGAACTTGTTCTCAACTAGCCTACCTGGTTAAATAAAGGTGAAAAAAATGTTGTGGCAAAATGGCTTACAGACAACAAAGTCAAGGTATTAGAGTGGCCATCACAAAGTCTTGACCTCAATCTTATAGAACATTTGTGGGCAGAACTTAAAAAGTGTGTGCAAGCAAGGAGGCCTACAAACCTGACTCAGTTACACCAGGTCTGTCAGGAGGAATGGGCCAAAATTCACCCAACTTATTGTGGGAAGCTTGTGGAAGGCTACCGAAAAAGTTTGACCCAAATTAAAAAATGTAAAGGCAATGCTACCAAATACCAATTGAGTGTACGTAAACTTCTGACCCACTGGGATGTGATGAAAGAAAAGCTGAAATAAATCATTCTCTCTACTATTATTCTGACATTTCACATTCTTAAAATAAAGTGGTGATCCTAACTGACCTAAGACAGGGAATTTCTACTAGGATTAAATGTCATGAATTGTGAAAAACTGAGTTTAAATGTATTTGTCTAAGGTGTATGTAAACCTCTGCCTTCAACTTCCAGCCTCCCAGACCTGCAGTCAAGAGGAGACTACCAGGGCACAGACCGTATGTGAAGTGGCCTGGCGCCAGTGACAAGAAGTTGTGGGAAACAGTGAATACTGACCTTACCTTGACCCTCGAGAAACTTCGAGGCACAGTGGAGAAGAAGTTGGAGAGGATGGGGGACATCATCTATGAGTACGGGACAGAAAGATTTGGAGTGGAAGAGGCAAAAGGCGAGAGAAAGGTTCCAACCCCACCAGTTTCCAGGAGGCAACAAGAAATCAAGCGCCTCGTTCAAGAAAGGCGACAGCTTAAGAAACAGTGGAAGAAGGCCTCGGAAGTGGAAAAGGAGGGCATAGAGGCACTTCAGGCTGACATTAAAACCCGGTTGGCATCCCTCCGTAGAGCAGAGAACCTACGGAAACGCAGAAGGAAGAAAGAACAAACTAGAACTCGATTCTATAAAGATCCCTTCAAGTTCCTTAAAAGTCTCTTCACGAAGGAAAAAAGTGGAGCTCTAAAAACAACAAAGAAAGACCTAGAGGAGCACCTGAGAACAACAAACTTTGACTCAAAGCGACATAAACATCTGGCCATCCCATCAGATATCCCACCCATTGAACCCCCAGAACATCATATTGAGATCAGCCCTCCGACATGGAAAGAGGTGGAAAACACAGTTTGACGGGCAAGAACAGCATCAGCCCCGGGGCCAAATGGAGTCCTGTACAAAGTGTATAAGAACGCACCAGACGTCCTGAGGTTCCTCTGGAGGCTTATGAGAACAGCTTGGCAAAAGAAGATAATACCCAAAGTGTGGCGTAGGGCAGGCAGGGTCCTGATCCCTAAGGAGAAGGATGCAGTGAACATCAGCCAATTCCGACCCCAATATCCTTACTGAATGTCGAGGTTAAATCTTCTTTAGGTTCATTGCCCAGAGGATGGCCGAGTACCTGCAAAGGAATGCGTACGTCGATACATCTGTACAGAAGGCAGGAATATCAGGGTTCTCTGGCTGCTTGGAACATTCCAGCATGATCTGGCACCAGATTCAAATGGCCAAGATGGAGAAAAGGGACCTCCATGTAGCTTCCTCGACCTTGCCAATGCATTTGGCTCTGTGCCCCATGAACTCCTGTGGGTTGCCTTCAGATTTTTCCACATACCGGACACCATCACAACCCTGGTGAAGTCGTACTTCCAGGATCTGCAGTTCTGCTTCACCACCTCAGAGTTCACCACCTCATGGCAGTGCCTGAATGTAGGTATAATGGCGGGATGTACCATTTCTCCGTTGGCATTCATAATGGCAATGGAGGTTATCATCAGATCCTCAAAATGTGTTGCTGGTGGACAGCGAGTCGACTCTGGTTTCCGCCTCCCTCCACTCAGAGCCTACATGGACGACATTACAACATTGACCACCACTGTCCCATGCACCAGGAGACTGCTCAGAAAACTCAAGGAGAACATCAGCTGGGCCCGTATGAAGATTAAACCATCCAAGTCACGCAGCATCTCGATTGTGAAGGAGTACTCTCTGACCTGAAATTCTTCATCGGAGATGACCAAATCCCAACAGTGGCTGAGCAACCGGTAAAAAGCCTTGGCAGGTGGTATGATGCAAGTCTGAAGGACAAAGACCAGGTGCAACAGCTGCGCAAAGACATCAGTAGTAGCCTACAGTCCATCAACAACACCCAGCTACCTGGAAAGTTAAAGGCCTGGTGTCTGCAGTTTGGTCTCCTACCCCGGGTGTTGTGGCCCTTAGCAGTGTATGAGGTTCCAATCTCAACAGTGGAGAAGATGGAAAGAGGAGTCACAGGCTACTTAAAGAAGTGGCTCGGAGTTCCACGATGCCTTACCACCATAGGCCTCTATGGAGATGGTGTCCTCAAGCTGCCCCTCACCAGTCTAACAAAGAAATTCAAGTGTGCAAAAACCAGGCTCCAGATGACACTGAATGAATCTCGAGACCCAGTGGTGAGCAACAACGCGCCAACCTTTGCAACTGGGCGCAAATGGAGGCCAGGAAAAGCAGTCCAGGAGGCAACAGCAGCCCTCAGACATGCTGACATTGTGGGTCATGTTCAGCAAGGGAGAGGAAGCCTTGGGCTAACTAGCCTTGCTGCATGGAGTAAGGCCACTGCACCAGAGCGGCAGAAGATGGTAGTGCAGGAAGTACGCCATCAGGAAGAGGCTGCAAGGTGGGCCAAGGCAGTCTCTCTTTCCAAACAGAGACAGTGGACTTGATGGGACAGTGTGGAGAAGAGAAAGATCAGCTCGAAGGATCTGTGGGCCATGGAAGCGAGGCGGTTGAGCTTTTCCATCAGAGCAACATATGATGTCCTTCCAGCACCAATGGTATGGTGAAGATCCGGACTGTGCCCTTTGTTCCATGCCAGCCAACCTCAGGCACATTCTCACAGGGTGTAAAACAAGCCAAGGACGCTACACTTGGCGTCACACCCAAGTCCTTAAAAACCTTGCGTCCACCCTGGAGGACAAGCGAGCTGCCACCCCCAGCAGCATCACACCCCTTACGGACAAACTTTGTCCGCGAAGGGGCTAAACCTCAGAAGAGCGGTTCTACACCATTAGAGCAAGACCAGCTGCGCTTGGCCCGCGACTGGAAAATGCTAGCTGACGTTGGCCGGCAACTTGTGTTTCCTTCGGAGATCGCAACCACCACCCTAAGACCTGACATGGTGCTCTGGTCCCGTTCGCTCAAGAAGGTCTTCATCAGTGAGCTCACAGTACACTGGGAGGATTCAGTAGATGAGGCTTATGAGCGAAAACATCTGCGCTATGCCGATCTAGCTGCCGAAGCACGGCAGGAAACAGTGAATACTGTTCCACTTCATGATTGTGTCCCACTTGTTGTTGATTCTTCACAAAAAAATAGTTTTATATCTTTATGTTTGAAGCCTGAAATGTGGCAAAAGGTCGCAAAGTTCAAGGGGGCCGAATACTTTCGCAAGGCACTGTGTATTACCTGTAGATATTACCAGTAGATATTATATATTACCTGTAGATATTATATATTACCTATATATATTATATATTACCTGTAGATATTATATATTACCTGTAGATATTACCAGTAGATATTATATATTACCTGTAGATATTATATATTACCTGTATATATTATATATTACCTGAAGATATGATATATTACCTGTGACAGTAAGTTGTTCCAGGGCACAGATACTCTGATGGGTGTAAGTCACGTTGAAAGAGTTCTGACCCAAAACACCTAAAACAGTAGGAGGCCCAATCATTTATTCAATTAGTTTCTTCTATAATTATTACACTGAACAATAGAAACACAACATGCAACAATTTGTTAGATTTTACTGAGTTACAGTTCATATAAACAAATCAGTAAACTGTTCTAAATGAATTAGACCCTAATCTATGGATTTCACATGACTGGGAATACAGATATGCATCTGTTGGTCATAGATCCCTTAAAAAAAGGTAGTCAGTATCAGTGCCAGTCAGTGCCTCAGTATCAGTCAGTGCCTCATGCAGCGCGACACATCTCCTTCACATAATTTGTTTTTGTATTGAATACGTGTCATGGAAATTATCACCGAAGCCTCAAAGTCAAACTTAAATGAATCATTCTTTATTATCAGCAATCTGGAGAGATTCCAACAAACTTAATGCACCATAGTACACGTCGGTCAGGAGCTCTTTCGGGGCAGTCCCGTTAGTTCTCTTATACACTGCTAACACAGACAAGTTATATTTGCATGATTTACATTATTCATCATTAACGTTTGGATCCTGCATGTGACTGGAACCGTCTCCTATCTTAACTTATAGAACATATTCTGCCAAAGAGTCTGAGGGGGTCATGACCGTCTCCCCTCATATCTCTACCCATCACCTACAGGAACCAATGTTAGTATGAGACATGATTCAAGGCTCTCTCTTCAGACAACATTTCCATCACACATGAATATACACCTACCATTTTTGAAACATTATTCTACATTATTTAATGGATAGTAGGAGTTAATGAAATAGATACAGCTCTGAACACTCCTACTCCAAGACGCTTGATACATATTGATCCAGAGCTGCATATCATGCTACACAGGTTACCATGATAATCAGACTTAGTAAACTGTTAGAGAATGGGAGATGGATGACTCTTCACAAGGTGTTGTCTATTGAAACTGTATTTAGGGATCTCAAACCGGTGCCAGAGAGGAGGGAGATGAAAGAAAACATGTTTGTGCTTCCTGGTGTTTTATCAGTAACCCTGAATGAGCAAACCACTTTCCACAAAGACAGGAGTAAGATTTCTCTCCAGTGTGTATTCGCTGGTGTCTAGTCAGCTCTACTGATTGAATGAAGCTCTTCCCACACTGATCACAGCTATAAGGCTTCTCTCCTGTGTGTATGCGTTGGTGTGTGGTCAGGTGTCCTGACTGATTGAAGCTCTTCCCACACTGATCACAGCTATATGGCTTCTCTCCTGTGTGTAGGCGTTGGTGTGTAGTCAGGTCTCCGGATTGATTGAAGCCCTTCCCACACTGATCACAGCTATAAGGCTTCTCTCCTGTGTGTATGCGTTTGTGTGTAGTCAGCGATCCTGAATGATTGAAGCTCTTCCCACACCGATCACAGCTATAAGGCTTCTCTCCTGTGTGTATGCGTTGGTGTTCAGTCAGGGATCCTGAATGATTGAAGCTCTTCCCACACTGATCACAGCTATAAGGTTTCTCTCCTGTGTGTATGCGTTGGTGTATAATCAGGGATCCTGAATGATTGAAGCTCTTCCCACACTGGTCACAGCTATAAGGCTTCTCTCCTGTGTGTATGCGTTGGTGTGTCGTCAGGGTGGAATCTCGAGCAAAGCTCTTCCCACACTGATCACAGCTATAAGGCTTATCTCCTCTGTGTGTTCGCTGGTGTGTAGTCAGAGTGAAATCTCGAGCAAAGCTCTTCCCACACTGATCACAGCTATAAGGCTTCTCTCCTGTGTGTATGCGTTGGTGTAAAGTCAGGTGTCCTGACTGATTGAAGCTTTTCCCACACTGATCACAGCTGTAAGGCTTCTCTCCTGTGTGTAGGCGTTTGTGTGTATTCAGGTCTCCTGATCGAATGAAGCTCTTCCCACAATGATGACAGCTATAAGGCTTCTCTCCTGTGTGTATGCGTTGGTGTGTAGTCAGTTGTCCTGAATTATTGAAGCTCTTCCCACACTGATCACAGCGATAAGGCTTCTCTGATCGAATGAAGCTCTTCCCACAATGATTGACAGCGATAAGGCTGTGTGTGTGTATTGTCTCCTGATCGAATGAAGCTCTTCCCACACTGATGACAGCGATAAGGCTTCTCTCCTGTGTGTATGCGTTGGTGTCTAGTCAGGTCTCCTGATCGAATGAAGCTCTTCCCACAATGATGACAGCTATAAGGCTTCTCTCCTGTGTGTATGCGTTCATGTATAGTCAGGTGTCCTGATTTATTAAAGCTCTTCCCACACTGATCACAGGTATAAGACTTCTCTCCTGTGTGTATACGTTGGTGTCTAGTCAGGTCTCCTGATCGACTAAAGCACTTCCCACACTGATCACAGCGATAAGGTTTCTCTCTTGAGTATACGTGTTTGTGTGTTGTCTGGGCTCCTGATTGATTGAGGTATTTCCCACAATCAAAGCAGGGGTACGGTATCTCCCCTGTATGCATTTTCTGATGAGAATTTAATGTTTTTGAATCAGCTAAACTCTTCCCACACTGAGAGCAGTGGTACAGTTTCTCAGAGGTGTGAATCCGCTCATGAATGATCAATTCCTTCTGTTTAGCAAAACTCTTCCCACAGTCAAAGCAGCAGTGGTGAGGTTTCTTCCCTATACATCTCTGCTGGTGTTTCTCTAGGTGTTCTGATCTGGAGAGACTCTGCTCTTTCTCGTCAGCATCATGATGTTGTCGAGGTGCCCCAGATGATAAGCCCCTCCCACTGAGAGAGCAACGATTAGGGATGTCCCCTGTGAAACAAAGACATTTAATCATTAAGTTCTGCAAATATGGGTCCATAAACAGATCGGTATTTCCATTAAAATAATGCCTTTTGCGTCCTTCTGATATTTTTCCAGTAATAATTGTGCACCAATATTCCATTTTAAAATCTCTGTTATATTAAATAAAGTGTCATTTAATACAGAACACATGGAGTATTTGATTCATTCGATTTTTTTTATATGAATAAAGACTTGCTAAAGTGACACAATTCAGCATTTTGACAGGTCCCTCCGTTAAAACTTCTAGTAAGATTTTAACCCACCTAATACAATAATTACTCGTAGGTTTACCAGCATTGAGTACGGTTACAAGCACAGAATAATATGACTAATGTGAGTAGTCAATTAGTATAGGAGTTTGATTTAAAAATGGACAAGCTTGGAAAGTAGAACAATTTCTCTCATAAACCTGTTTATATGGACACATCTGAAATCAGGCTACCTGACGTGACTTTGATTAAATGCAAAAAGTAGGCTTTCAAAATAAACTTTCTACAACAGCGACCATGTTATTTTAAGCATATTTGATTGAGTTCGGATAAATAAAGCTGCATACTTTCAGTTTTTCCTGAACTCACCGGACTCGAGCAAAAGAAGTTGGCTGGTGCTGCTTGTGTTAGCACATACACAGATTAAATACACCTCTATAACTCTGATTAAAGTGTTTACATGTCCTAATCATTCTAAAGATTGTTCAGAAAACCAGTTGTTTTTAAAGGTGTATCCCTACTTCGGTTATGACCTTACACCAATTAAGATCAGCAGAGTAAGATGTTTACATGACTAATGACACTCAGTCTACTGCCATAATCAGTTTAATAGGAAATGATTAGTGTGCATGTAAAGCCCTAGTTATTTGGTTACTTTGACAGTCATTTCTGAACATGATTTATTTCATGTGATTAGTGATTCATTTACATCTGTCCCTCATTTTAAGGTCAACCCTGTTACATGAACTGAACTCTTGTTTTAATATGGTGAAACTATTCTTTAAAAATGTTTTTTATAGAATTAGAATTATTTTTTTGCATAAGAAACATTGAACATCAAATAGTCAAATCAGCGTAAAAGCAGGTGAGCTGGTTCTACTTGATCAATTTACTGCTGTTTTGTGGTGGAGAACTGAACCAGTCCACCCTTGTACCCAGACACAGACATGCCAGAAACGTTTAACAGTAGCTTTATTCCTGAAGACTGCATTCAACTGCTCCTCCCTGTTGCACAATACCAGATCCATTCCTCCTGTCACAAGCAGATTCATGGCCGATTTAAAGGCCTATTTTAGCCATGTAATCCAGCGGTTTTGTTGTTTTCAGTCGTTCCCTGTTAAGTCAACCCGGTTACTTTATTTGGCACTTACTATAGTATTTATTTCTATGTAACCTCTTGAGATGAGAAACTTGTTTTTTATTTAGTTGAGCACTTGCTCTTTATGACAGAATGTTAAAATTATGTGAAATCAAACGTTTTTTTTTTTTTACCAAGTTACACTTCTTAAAATCGACCAGATATTTTTAATCAATATATGCTTAAATCAATTATTTGTTACTGAAGCAGACTGTAGTCTAATCCACACACCATGGTTCTTAGTAATGAAATCACATCTCCATGTTCCTCTTCTCCTCTCTCAGTTCCACTCTGCCCTGGTGTTTTCCTGCAGTCGACCAGACCCAGCAGTAAAGTACAGGGAGACATTAGACCTGGGGACTCCAGAGGGGTGAAGGGGAACGGGCTAGCTTTGTCCTGTTGGCCACAATAAGTATTCTACATTGATTAACATTAAACCAAATATTTTATTAATTTATTCCAAACCTCTGATTTTGGGTGCATCCCTAGGATATCTCCTTTTTCCTCAAATGCTGAATCGTTCACTACTTCCCACTAATCGAAGAGCATTGACTGGTGGAGGATTGGGCTAGTTTCCACCATATATCTCATACCAGTCATTTCCTTTCAAACAGCGATGAAGAGGTGAAGCGAGAGGGATAACTGGGCCCAAAATCTGTCTTCTGTTTTATTTATTCGAATATAAAATTCGTAACGATTAGGTTGTTAAGAGTGTACTGATAAAAATAGGACACTTTATATGGTAGTAGTGACTTGTCACTCGTTACCGCAAACAAAGCCATAAACCACGCCAATTTCTACCATTGTCCTTATAAACATGTGATTTTAACCCTAACCTTAACAACACTTCTGGCGTTATGCCTAATCCTACATAAATGTAAATGCTAAATAGAAGTTAGACTCTGTTGCAACACGCATGTCTTCCCTCTCGTTGGCTATAATGGTCCCACCTGATCTTGCCTTTTTCCGATTTCCTTCCATTTTTAAAGACATTTATTTTCTTTGTTTGAGCGGCCACTTGAGTATCAGGTCAAATAATGGATAATGTGTTCGAAATCAGCGAAGGAATGTGAACACTTTGGGAGGAAGGAGAGATAATTAGGTCAGTCACAGATTCCTAAACATGATATAGTAGTAGTAGGCTACTTTGTTAAAGAATAAATCAAATTCCAACAAGTTTTTCCGTCATGTTTTTTGTCCAGCCGTTTAAACCCAACACATGAATGTGGAGGATCCAAGATGATGAAAACTAGGCCTAGACATTTTGTACAACACAGGAGGCATATAGACTTACCCGATCCATTGTGGAAGCTTTTGTCTATTTGTATGGCATGACATGTTGTAGGGTACAGTACAGTTGAACTACTTTGTTGTAGTGTTCAGATAATGACTAGGGAGTTGCAGAGAAAAAAAATCGATTCTCAAGGCTGCGACTGATGCGCCCCTAGACCAGAGCAAACAAACATCTATTTAAATATCAAAACGTAAATAAGTTAGAACAAATAAACGTCTCATGTAGCCTAATATTACTTCAGAAAGTTCCTGGATAACATTTGACGTGATCTATAAAAGTGAAGAAAACGTTCAACACCCCCTTTCCCTAAGAATCCTGTTGTCTGATATCGTCTACTTTTACCTGACAGCCACTTGTAACACATGCGCAAAGAGGGAGTATCTCAACAGGCTTCTCTCTAGCGAGGGAGTGTCTGGTTCTCGAACAACATTGGCCTTGTCAGCCAATTAGTTCATATTAGTGGGAATTTATTTACACGGAGAGGAATTATGGAAATGTACAACTTTGAGGTAATTGTTCAAATATAAGTATGAATAATTAAAATGTCCTTATACTAAGCAAACCAGACGGCACAATGTTCTTGTTTTTTCAAATGTACGGATAGCCGGATAGTCAGACATAATTTACAAACAAATAATTCTGCTAGAGCAGAGTCAGTAGGGAGGACCAGGGGTTCTCCTGGGAACCCCTGGTCCTCCCTACTGACTCTGCTCTAGCAGAATTATTTGTTTGTAAATTCTATCCGGCTATCTTGATAAGTGTGCGCATTGAACCATTTTCGGTCCTGCTCAGAATTCAAAATGTAATGAGGACTTTTAGGCTTTAGTGAAAATTACATTATTTTCTTGTGGGATGTAGTGAAGTAAAAGTTGTCATATATACATAGTAAAGTACAGATACACCCAAAAACTACTTAAGTAAAAATACTTTAAAGTACTACTTAAGTACGTTACACCCCTGCGTAAGTCTTTCTTCTAAACTAAACTACAGCCAAATATACTGTATTTATAACTAACTCCCTTCTGTCTATGTATATAACTTGTATACAATAAATAAACAAAATAAAGATGTAATTTCAAAATAACAAACAATGCTTTATAGCTACAATATAGCTAACGTTAGCTAGCTAATGACAAGCTCATCTCTGCTGCCTGGATGCTTTCACGTTTCTCTCGTCTGGGTTTCTTGTTGTTAGCTAGCACATGGACAAGCAGTAGCCTACTGCAGTAGTAAGACTACACAAATTACCAACATTTTATTTTTACTCTGCACAAATCATTGAGAACAGTCAGCCCTCGAATGCTAGCTAAAGAACGGTCTGTGTGCTGACTACAGGTTTAACTAACATTAGTTGATTGTAACATTGACACTGTGTGTTGACTACAGGTTTAACTTACGTTAGTTGATTGTAACATTGACACTGTGTGCTGATTACAGGTGTAACTAACATTAGCTGATTGTAACATTGACACTGTGTGTGCTGACTACAGGTTTAACTAACGTTAGTTGATTGTAACATTGACACTGTGTGTGCTGACTACAGGTTTGGACGTCACTCTACAGATGAACCCTCTATCCTGACACCTCTGGAGCAGTGCTGCAGGTATAACATGGTACATGATTAAAAGTTAAGACATAAGTTGTGTTATCATGAATATATATATACTCAACTAGAGGAGAGATGATAAATGAAAAATAATTTATTCCTCTTCATTCTCAACTTTCACTTCATTTTCTCTCGCTCTCTTTCTCCTTCTCTAGGATCTGTCACTCTACCCTCCTGTGTCTGTCTGTGTCTCCTCTCCCTGCCCCAGTACAGTCTGTGATGTCATGAGGGACTCTCTTTTTCATGATCCTCTATACCCTGGACCGTCTCCTAGCGACCGTGCTCAGAACCTTTGAGCCGTTGCCAGGATCAACAGTGTAGCCTCCATGGACGAGGCGAGGATTATGTCACTCATTATAAGACCTTGGTTACACCTGTGACACATGCAGGGTAGTCTCTTAGAAAACACGATTCCAAATGGGTTCTTCAGCTGTCCCCATAGGAGAACTCTTTTGGGTTCCAGTTGTGTTAAGGTAGGGATGGTATACAGAACATAGCCCTATTTGGTAAAATACCAAGTCCATATTAAGGCAAGAACAGCTCAAATAAGCAAAGAGAAACGACAGTCCATCATTACTTTAAGACATGAAGTTCAGTCAATCCGGAAAATGCCAAGAACTATGAAAGTTTCTGCAGGTGCAGTCGCAAAAACTATCAAGCGCTATGATGAAACTGGCTCACATCAGGACCCCCACAGGAAAGGAAGACCCAAAGTTACCTTTGCTGCAGAGGGTAAGTTCATTAGAGTTAACTGCACCTCAGATTGCCACCCAAATACATGCTTTGGCGAGTTCAACTAACAGACAAATCTTAACGTAAACAGTTCAGAGGAGACTGCGTGAATCAGGCCTTCATTGTCGAATTGCTACAAAGAAACCACTACTAAAGGACACCAATAAGAAGAGGAGACTTGCTTGGGCCAAGAAACACGAGCAATGGACATTAGACCGTTGGAAATTTGTCCTTTGGTCTGATGAGTCCACATTTGAGATGTTTGGTTCCAACCGCCGTGTCTTTGTGAGACACAGTTGGTGAACAGATGATCTCCCCATGTGTGGTTCCCAACATGAAGCATGGAGGAGGTGGTGTGGGGGTGCTTTCCTGGCGACACTGTCGGTAATTTATTTAGAATTCAAGGTACACTTAACCAGCATGGCTACCACAGCATTCTGCAGCAATACGCCATGCCATCTGGTTTGTGCTTAGTGGGACTATCATTTGTTTTTCAACAGGACAATGACCCAACACACCTCCAGGTGGTATCAGGGCTATTTGACCAATAAGAAGAGTGATGGAGTGCTGCATCAGATGACCAGGCCTCTACAATCACCCAACCTCAACCCAATTGAGATGGTTTGGGAGCTGGACCGCAGAGTGAAGGAAAATCAGCCAACAGGTGCTCAGCATATATAGGAATCCTTCAAAACTGTTGGCATTCTCTCAACCATCTTCATGAGGAATGAATCACTCTGTCATTCCTCATGAAGCTGGTTGAGAGAATGCCAAGAGTGTGCAAAGCAGTCTTTAAGGCAAAGGGTGGCTACTTTGAAGAATCAAAAATATACTTTGATTTGTTTAACACTTTTTTGCTCACTACATGATTCCATGTGTTTTCATAGTTATGTATTCACTACTATTCCACAATGTAGAAAAAAATAGTTTTTTTTTTTTTAAATAAAGAAAAATCCTTGAATGAGTAGGTGTTCTAATACTTTTGACTGGTACTGTATATTTTGACACATTATTAAGATATTAACATGCATGATGTATGATTCCCCATTTCAGCTGATGTTCTGAAAGAGCTGCAAAATCTGGACCCCTACAAATCAGCCGGGCTAGACAATCTGGACCTTTTCTAAAATTATCTGCCGAAATTGTTGCCACCCCTATTACTAGCCTGTTCAACCTCTTTCGTGTCGTCTGAGATCCCCAAAGATTGGAAAGCAGCTGCGGTCATCCCCCTCTTCAAAGGGGGGGACACTCTTGACCCAAACTGCTACAGACCTATATCTATCCTACCATGCCTTTCTAAGGTCTTCGAAAGCCAAGTCAACAAACAGATTACTGACCGTTTTGAATCTCACCATACCTTCTCTGCTATGCAATCTGGTTTCAGAGCTGGCCATGGGTGCACCTCTGCCACGCTCAAGGTCCTAAATGATATCTTAACCGCCATCGATAAGAAACATTACTGTGCAGCCGTGTTCATTGATCTGGCCAAGGCTTTCGACTCTGTCAATCACCACATCCTCATCGGCAGACTCGACAGCCTTGGTTTCTCACATGATTGCCTCGCCTGGTTCACCAACTACTTCTCTGATAGAGTTCAGTGTGTCAAATCGGAGGGTCTGCTGTCCGGACCTCTGGCAGTCTCTATGGGGGTGCCACAGGGTTCAATTCTTGGACCGACTCTTCTCTGTATACATCAATGAGGTCGCTCTTGCTGCTGGTGAGTCTCTGATCCACCTATACGCAGACGACACCATTCTGTATACCTCTGGCCCTTCTTTGGACACTGTGTTAACAACCCTCCAGGCAAGCTTCAATGCCATACAACTCTCCTTCCGTGGCCTCCAATTGCTCTTAAATACAAGTAAAACTAAATGCATGCTCTTCAACATCACTACTCTGGACGGCTCTGATTTAGAATACGTGGACAACTACAAATACTTAGGTGTCTGGTTAGACTGTAAACTCTCCTTCCAGACCCATATCAAATATCTCCAATCCAAAGTTAAATCTAGAATTGGCTTCCTATTTTCCAACAAAGCATCCTTCACTCATGCTGCCAAACATACCCTTGTAAAACTGACCATCCTACCAATCCTCGACTTTGGCGATGTCATTTACAAAATAGCCTCCAATACCCTACTCAACAAATTGGATGCAGTCTATCACAGTGCAATCCGTTTTGTCACCAAAGCCCCATATACTACCCACCATTGCGACCTGTACGCTCTCGTTGGCTGGCCCTCGCTTCATACTCGTCGCCAAACCCACTGGCTCCATGTTATCTACAAGACCCTGCTAGGTAAAGTCCCCCCTTATCTCAGCTCGCTGGTCACCATAGCATCTCCCACCTGTAGCACATGCTCCAGCAGGTATATCTCTCTAGTCACCCCCAAAACCAATTCTTTCTTTGGCCGCCTCTCCTTCCAGTTCTCTGCTGCCAATGACTGGAACGAACTACAAAAAGCACTGAAAGGTCAAATAAAAACCGTCACATAGGCCTACAGATCAGTGCCCTTTAATAGAGTACAGTCATTGACAAACGTTTTGAGAATTACACAAATATTAATTTTCAACGTCTGCTGCCTCAGTTTGTATGATGGCAATTTGCATATACTCCAGAATGTTATGAAGAGTGATCAGATGAATTGCAAAGTCCCTCTTTGCCATGCAAATGAACTGAATCCCCCAAAAACATTTCCACTGCATTTCAGCCCTGCCACAAACGGACCAGCTGACATGATGTCAGTGATTCTCTCGTTAACACAGGTGTGAGTGTTGATGAGGACAAGGCTGGAGATCACTCTGTCATGCTGATTGAGTTTGAATAACAGACTGGAAGCTTCAAAAGGAGGGTGGTGCTTGGAACCATTGCCAGTAAGATTGTACCTAAATCAAACATTTATCGGATCATCAAGAACTTCAAGGAGAGCAGTTCAATTGTTGTGAAGAAGGCTTCAGGGCACCCAAGAAAGTCCAGCAAGCGCCAGGACCGTCTCCTAATGTTGATTCAGCTGCGGGATCGGGGCACCACCAGCACAGAGCTTTCTCAGGAATGGCAGCAGGCAGGTGTGTGTGCATCTGCACGCACAGTGATGCGAAGACATTTGGAGGATGGCCTGGTGTCAAGAAGGGCAGCAAAGAAGCCATTTCTCTCCAGGAAAAACATCAGGGACAGACTGATATTCTGCAAAGGTACAGGGATTGGACTGCTGAGGACTGGGGTAAAGTCATTTTCTCTGATGAATCCCCTTTCCGATTGTTTGGGTCATCCGGGAAAAAGCTTGTTCGGAGAAGACCAGGTGAGTGCTACCATCAGTCCTGTGTCATGCCAGTAAAGCAGTAAACAGTAAAGCATCCTGACACCATTCATGTGTGGGGTTGCTTCTCAGCCAAGGGACTGGGCTCACTCACAATTTTGCCTAACCAACACATCCTCCGAGAGCAACTTCTCCATCCATCCAGGAACAGTTTGGTGACAATGCCTTTTCCAGCATGATGGAGCACCTTGTCATAAGGCAAAAGTGATAACTAAGTGGCTCGGGGAACAAAACGTCGATATTTTGGTTCTATGGCCAGGAAACTCCCCAGACCATAATCCCATTGAGAACTTGTGGTCAATCCTCAAGAGGCGGATGGACAAACAAATACCCACAAATTCTGACAAACTCCAAGCATTGATTATGCAAGAATGATGGGCTGCCATCAGTCAGGATGTGGCCCAGAAGTTAATTGACAGCATGCCAGGGTGGATTGCAGAGGTCTTGAAAAAGAAGGGTCAACACTGCAAATATTGACTCTGCATCAACCTTATGTAATTGTCAACATAAGCCGTTGACACTTATGAAATGCTTGTAGTTTTAGTTTTACTTCAGTTTTCCATATTAAACATCTGACAAAAATATCTAAAGACACTGAAGCAGCAAACTTTATGGAAATTAATATTTGTGTCATTCTCAAAATGTTTGGCCACGACTGTAGATGGTTAATATTATGTAGATTACACGTCATACTGCAACTAAGCACGGGAGGGGCGGGTGGTCACTTATTGTAGCAAATGTGTAGCTCCTGTAAGACATGTTTCTCCATCAATTGTTTCAAACGTATTTTATTCTCATTATCACGACTACAGCATTGTTGTTCTGGAACTCAGGCGCACAAAATATCCTGGTCTCTTCTACGTCATTCAACTCAACATAACAAAATAGATTACACCACACTACAGATGTCTATTTTACATTTGGATTTACATGCACGCTTTCATTCTGCAGAACAAATCACCAATAAAAAGTAGAACGGTAGGGTATAAGTTATTATCAAGTGTGCTTAGAGTGAAGAGAGAGCGAGAGTTTTGATAGAATACCTTATTGGATGTGTGAAACAGAGTCTGAGGTCTGTGGTTGACACCATCTAGATGTACAGAGGCTAAAAGGGTAATGAAGAGCAATCTTCCTGTCATGTCTTCTCCTGACAACCAACATGTCAGTAAAGGGCTTTTCAACAAATCTATTAACTTCTTATGGAGCACTTATTATACAAGAGTCCTATGTTCCTTCTAGAAGCCAAGGGTTTAAGTCAGTCAAGCTATTCTACAAGAAGGAACGTTGTAAAATATCCCTATAAAAATCCTACAATATAATTGGACAACAGTGTTCTCTACTGGCATCTCAACACAACAGCCGTCAAGCTGACTCAAACCATAGAGGTAGGTAGAGGGAGCACTTGGACCAAAGCCTATTTTAGCATGGATAGCAGCATTGAGTGTTTTACCATTTTGAAGTAGTCGACTAGGTGGGACTTGATATGAGTTCAGGAAGGATTAAAAAAAAGTATATCCAGGTCAGCATGAAGGGTCTGCTAATTAATTATACTCCCGAGCAAACATTCCATGACTGCAGGTGGCAGGAAATCAACCAACCTTGACTTTGCACCTGTTCAGACGATACAGACTCCAGCACAGATGACGGCAGTGTGCACCTTTTTAATTAATTTTAAAAACTGCCAATACACACATAGAAGAACCCAACCTATTTCTGGGTTTGAGGCAGTTGGACGGTGGCATATAGAGGCCCTTCCTGGTTTCTGTGGTGAATACTGATGTTGTGAACGCCATCCTGATCATCTGTGTCTGCTGTCTGTGCTGCAGAGGGGTCATGGCCATGCCTGAGCCGTTGACATAAATTGGACTAGCGTCTCGCTGATGGGGAAAGAAGACCGATAACATTACGGTTGAAAAATACAGTAACGCCACAGTCATTGGCATAGAAAGATGCCTGACCAGAGCGCACACTTCCGTTTTTCCACACACTTCCGTTTTTCAAAAGAAACGGTAGTTAGGTTGAAAATGCTTTATCCATGAAAACCAGAAACATCCACTTTCTGCCAAGCAGTTAAGGGTGGTTCACACATACCGTTGAGGTGGATTTGGAGGCCTTCTCCCTGTTTTTGCAAATGATGGAAAGAATAAATAAATGAACAGATGATTGGATGAATTAATTAATAATTTAAAATCAAGTTTAATATTGAGATCAATGATTATAAAACAGAATATGAAAAGGGGTTAATTCCTTTCACTCACCTTAACCACATAAATCCAGAGAGACAGAGGATGAGAATCAGAACATACACTATGATTCCTACAGCTGCTTCCTTCAAAGACGATTGTTCCCCCACAGACAATATAGGAAAGTGGAGATTATTGTAGCCTTCTACAGAACAGGAGTTTCTGCCTGTATCCTCACTGCTGACTGGGTCGAGGATCAAACGTACCACCACAGCGACCATGTATTTTTTTAAGCATATTTAATTCTGAGTTTTGGAGAAAAAAGTTTGTATGTGAAAACTATTTCTAAACTGTATACTTTCTGTTTTTCCTGAACTCAGTCAAAAGAAGTTAGCTGGCTCTGCGTGTGGTAGCACATGCACAGATTAAATTCACCTCTATAACTCTGATTAAAGTGTTTACATGTCCTAATCATTCTAAAGAAATCTCAGAAAACCAGGTGTTTTTAAAGGCGTATCCTTACTTCGGTTATGACCTCACACCAATTGAGATTAGCAGAGTAAGGTGTTTCCATGACTAATGCCACTCAGTCTACTGCCATAACTAGTTTAATAGGAAATGATTAGTGTGCATGTAAAGCCCTAGTTATTTGGTTACCAGTGGTGTGAAGTACTGAAGTTAAAATACTTAAAGCACTACATAAGTCGTTTTCTTGTGTATCTGTACTTTACTATTCATATTTTTTACAACTTTTACTTCACTACATTGCTAAAGAATATAATGTACTTTTTACTCCATACATTTTCCTGACACCCAAAAGTACTCATTACATTTTGAATGCTTAGCAGGACAGGAAAATTGTCCAATTCACATATTTATCAAGAGAACATGCCTGGTCATCCTTACTGCCTCTGATCTGGTGGACTGACTAAACACAAATGCTTTGTTTGTAAATTATGTCTGAGTGTTGGATTGAGCCCCTGGCTATCTGTAAATTAAAAAAATAAGAAAATGGTACTGTCTGCTAGGCCTAATATAAGGAATTTAAAATGAGTCTATACCTCGGATTTGGGTGCATCCCTCGAATATCTGTTGTTCCTTTAATGTTCACTTGTTCAAAACGACCCGCAAATCTAAGAGCATTGGCTGGTGAAAGGCATGCACATGTTTCCACCATATTTCATATACCAGTCATTTCCTATCAAACAGTGCAGAAGAGGAGAAGCAAGAGGGATAACTGGGCCCAAAATCTGTCTTCTGGCTTACTTGATCATATATGCATTTCGTAACGAGTTGGTTGTTAGGAGTGTATTGGTAACGAGTTGGTTGTTAGGAGTGTATTGGTAACGAGTTGGTTGTTAGGAGTGTATTGGTAAAAGTAGGACGTGTGACATCCTGGCAACTTTGAGGGTTGCTATACAGAAGACAGTCCTATTTGGTAAAATACCAAGTATTATGCCAAGAACAGCTCAAATAAGCAAAGAGAAACGACAGTCCATCATGACTTTAAGACATGAAGGTCAGTCAATCCGGAAAGTGCAATCACAAAAACCATTGAGTGCTATGATGAAACTGGCACTCTTGAGGACCGCCACATGAAAGAAAGACTCAGAGTTACCTCTGCTGCAGAGGATAAGTTCATTAGATGTACCAGACTCAGAAATCGGTAATTAACTGCACCTCAAATTGCAGCCCAAATAAATGCTTCAGAGTTCAAGTAACAGACACATCTCAAACATCAACTGTTCAGAGGAGACTGTGTGAATCAGACCTTCATGGTCAAATTGCTACAAAGAAACCACTACTAAAGGACACCAATAAGAAGAGGAGACTTGATTGGGCCAAGAAACACGAGCAATGGACATTAGACCGGTGGAAATCTGTTCTTTGGTCTGATGAGTCCAGATTTGGGTTTTTGGTTCCAAACATCATTGTGAGACGCAGAATAAGGGAAAGGGGGATATCTAGTCAGTTGTCCAACAGAATGTAACTGAAATGTGTCTTCCACATTTAACCCAACCCCTCTGAATAGGTGAACAGATGATCTCTGCATGTGTGGATCCCACCATGAAGCAGGGAGGTGTTACGGTGTGGGGGTGATTTGCTGGTGACACTGTCTGTGATTTATTTAGAATTCAAGGTGCACACTTAACCAGCATGGCTACCACAGCATTCTGCAGCAATACGCCATCCCATCTGGTTTGCGCTTAGTGGGACTATCATTGTTTTTCAACAGGACAATGACCCAAAACACACCTCCAGGCTGTGTAAGGGCTATTTGACCAAGGAGAGTGATGGAGTGCTGCATCAGATGACCTGGCATCTACAATCACCAGATCTCAACCCAATTGAGATGGTTTGGGATGAGCTGGACTGCAGAGTGAAGGAAAAGCTGCCAAAAAGGGCTCAGCATATGTGGGAACTCTGTGGGAGCAAGATGTACATATATGAAGAAACATAATACTGTACCACAAGAGAAAGATACACTTAAGAGTGCATTTGCCATTCTGGTAAAATGCATTGTCTATTGTATAGGACAGGAAGCCAAAGTAAGGCCATGAGAGCATAGGACAGCTGGACATACCAAGGTCAGAGGGACATACAAAGGAGGGAGTCAGCCAAATGACCAACTGATGGACTATAGACATAGGGCATATATTTTTAGGACATGAACAGAAGAGACAAAGTCTACTAGTCCTAATAAGGACAAGCCAAACATAAGGGGCCCATAGGATAAGATGGGCATGTATTATTTTTGGGACATGAAGAGGTCCTGTCTCCATTATAATCTGACAGAAAGCAGATATGGGCGTTATTGAGCTGAACAAGCAGGATGCACAGATTGGGATATAATGGTGGCAGATGGACTGAGGGAAATAACTTCATTTGCATGTGGGATGGACTCATATGTTGTATGTGTATAAAAACAGAGCCAGTGCTCTGGAAAAGGGTGTGTTCCGCGGACCATCTAGGCTTCTGATATGTTTGTATTAAAAGCCTACATTGAATTCACAAGTTCTTGTAAGTGTTCTATTTTGTAACGATCCTCCACGACATTTCCTTCAAGGATGTTGGAAAAGCATTCCAGGTCACTACCTCATGAAGCTGGTTGAGATTATACCAAGAGTGTGCAAAGCTGTCATCAAGGCACAGGGTGGCTACCTTGAAAAATTGAACATATATTTTGCTTACTACATTATTCCATATGTGTTATTTCATAGTTTTGATGTCTTCACTATTATCCTACAATGTAGAAAATAGTCAAATAAATAAAAACCCTTGAATGATTAAGTGTGGACAAACTTTGACTGGTACTGTACAATAAGGAAAGTTGAAAGATATACCCATTAAAATCATTGAAAACAAATGCAACAACATCATTTGACCACACCAATAGTATTTTTGACCACACTTCCTTATGTCTCATAAGCGACAGTAAAACCTGATGAAGGGTTTTAAAAAGAAATGTTAACATCTTTAGGACCAACAAAAATTATACAAGAGGCCTATGCTCCTTATAAAAAAATGAATTATTATAGATTTTAAAAGTCTATAATTAATGTGATAAAGCAGACGTTGATCAAATAATGGATTTAATTATTAATTTATTGAATACATGAATACACACAGAGTATTGTTGAAACATTATTCTACATTATACAGTTATTTAATGGATAACAGGAGTTGATGAAAAAAGATACAGCTCTGAACCCCAACACACCCCACCACACTCCTACTCCAAGACGCTTGATACATACGGATCCAGAGCTGCATATTATGCGACACAGGATACCATGGTAATCAGACTTAGTTAGAGAATGGGAAATGGATGACTGTTTACAAGATGTTTTCTATGTAAACTTTATTTAGGGATCTGGAACTGGTGCCGGAGAGAAGGGAGATGAAAGATGACATGTTTGTGATTTCTGGTGTTTTTTCAGTGACCCTGAATGAGCAAAGCTCTTTCCACATAGACAGGAGTAAGGTTTCTCTCCAGTGTGTGTGAGCTGGTGTGTAGTCAGGGCGAAATCTTGAGCAAAACTCTTCCCACACTGATCACAGCTATAAGGTCTCTCTCCAGTGTGTATTCGTTGGTGTATAGTTAGGGATCCTGATTGATTGAAACTCTTCCCACACTGATCACAGCTATAAGGCTTCTCTCCTGTGTGTATGCGTTGGTGTGCAATCAGGGTGGAAGCTTGAGCAAAACCCTTCCCACACTGATGACAGCTATAAGGCTTCTCTCCTGTATGTATGCGTTGGTGTATAGTTAGGTATCCTGATTGATTGAAGCTCTTCCCACACTGATCACAGCTATAAGGCTTCTCTCCTGTGTGTATGCGTTGGTGTTTAGTCAGGACTCCTGATTGACTGAAGCTCTTCCCACACTGATCACAGCTGTAAGGTTTCTCTCCTGTGTGTGCGCGCTGGTGTGCAGTCAGGTGTCCTGAGATCCTGAAGCTCTTCCCACACTGATAACAGCTGTAAGGCTTCTCTCCTGTGTGTATGCGTTGATGTGTAGTCAGGTCTCCTGATTGATTGAAGCTCTTCCCACACTGATCACAGCTATAAGGCTTCGCTCCTGTGTGTATGCGTTGGTGTGTAACCAGGGATCCTGAATGATTGAAGCTCTTCCCACACTGATCACAGCTATAAGGCTTCTCTCCTGTGTGTATGCGTTGGTGTTTAGTCAGGTCTCCTAATTGATTGAAGCTCTTCCCACACTGATCACAGCTATAAGGTTTCTCTCCTGTGTGTTTGCACTGGTGTTCAGTCAGGTGTCCTGACTTCCTGAAGCTCTTCCCACACTGATACAGCTATAAGGTTTCTCTCCTGTGTGTATGCGTTTGTGTGTAGTCAGATTTCCTGAATGATTGAAGCTCTTCCCACACTGATCACAGCTATAAGGCTTCTCTCCTGTGTGTATGTATTGATGTGTAATCAGGGATCCTGAATGATTGAAGCTCTTCCCACACTGATCACAGCTATAAGGCTTCGCTCCTGTGTGTATGCGTTTGTGTGTAGTCAGATTTCCTGAATGATTGAAGCTCTTCCCACACTGATCACAGCTGTAAGGCTTCTCTCCTGTGTGTATGCGTTTGTGACTAGTCAGGTGTCCTGAGTTCTTGAAGCTCTTCCCACACTGATCACAGCTATAAGGCTTCTCTCCTGTGTGTATGCGTTGGTGTGTTGTCAGATCTCCTGATTGATTGAAGCTCTTTCCACACTGATCACAGCTGTAAGGCTTCTCTCTTGTGTGTATGCGTTGGTGTCTAGTCAGGTGTCCTGACATCCGGAAGCTCTTTCCACACTGATCACAGCTGTAAGGCTTCTCTCTTGTGTGTATGCGTTGGTGTCTAGTCAGGTGTCCTGACATCCGGAAGCGCTTCCCACACTGATCACAGCTGTAAGGCTTCTCTCCTGTGTGTATGCGTTGGTGTGTTGTCAGGGCCCTTGATTGACTGAAGCTCTTCCCACAATCAAAGCAGGGGTAAGGCCTCTCCCCTGTATGAATTTTCAGAGATTGTGAGGTTTTAGATGCAGCAAAACTCTTCCCACACTGAGAGCAGCGGTACATTTTCCTCCCAGTGTGAATCTGCTTGTAAATGACCAATTCCCTCTGTTTAGCAGAACTCTTCCCACAGTCAAAGCAGCAGTGGTGAGATTTCTTCCCTGTAAGTCTCTGGTGTTTGAGGTGTTCTGGTCTGGAGAGACTCTTCTCTGTCTTGTCAGCATCACGATGTTGTCGAGGCTCCCCAGATGATAAGCCCCTCCCACTGAGAGAGCAACGGTTAGGGCTGTCCCCTGTGAAACAAAGATATTGAATAGCATGGACATCTGAAATCAGGCTACCTGATGGGACTTTGATAAATGCTGAAAATTGGCAATCAAAATAAATACTACCACAGTGACCATGTTATTTTGAAGCATATTTGATTCCGGACATATTAAGTTTGTATGTGAAAACTATTTCTAAGATGCATACTTTCAGTTTCCCTGAACTCACTGCACTCGAGCAAAAGGAGGAAGCTTGGCCTGCTTGTGCTAGAACATATGCAGACTAAATACGCCTCTATGAATCTGAAGACCTTTAAGTGGCCTAATACATGTCAAAAATTGCTCAGAACACCAGGTGTTTTTAACAACGTCACTTCGATTGTCAACTTAAGCCAATTAAGATAAGCAGAGTAAGGTGTTTACATGACTAATGCCATACTCGGCCTACTGCCATAACTAGTTTAATGTCAAATGATGAGTGTGGATGTGTTAGATTCTTGCTTTTAATATACCTATTCATGTTACCATACTAGAACTTGTTGATTACCTTGCATGTAGAAGGAATGTATATGTTGGGGTCAATGGAGGGTGGATAGGAACTAAGTGTATGGAAAGTTACTGAGTGAGACAAGGGGGAGTGCAGAAAGGTAACACTCACAAAACGTGTTATTTCCTAAGGAGGGAGGCAAAGGGCAACAGTCTGGTTTCAGTCACTGATAAATTGGACAGCTGTGGATTAGAGAGGAGCGAGGAGTTTGGGCTAGGCCGATGAAGTGGAGTGAGAAGAAACAGTCCTACTTGACACATACTTCCACGCCCACGCCGGTTCTATAGCATCAGGCAAGGCCATGACAACACCAATGAGAGGAACCAATTAACTTCCTGCCGAGCAACAGAAATGTATTGGCTGTTTAGATGTGCTCCGCCTCGTAGGAGGATATAAATATATGTTCTTGTGTAATCATGTCTTTGCAGCTGTATGACCCAGTGGGTGAAGAATCTTGGATTGAGCAATTCCAAGTTCTGAGAGTTTTTACTCTGTTTGTTCAGAACCTAACACATATAAACACTCATTAAAGCACTAGTTATTTTGTTGCCTTGACAAAGTCATTTCTGAAGGTTATTATGGATGTGATTCGTAATTAATTTACATCTGTCCCTCATTTTAAGGTCAACCCTGTTACATGAACTGAACTCTTGTTTTAATATGGTGAAACTATTCTTAAAAAAAAAAAAGTTTTCAAAAGAAGCACTGAACATCTAATAGTCAAATCAGAGTAAAAGCAGGTGAGCTGGTTCTACCCTTTTTATCAATTTACTGCTGTTTTGTGGTGGGAAACTGAGCATCTCAACCCTTCTATCCAGACAGACATGCTAGAGATGTTTTAACAATAACCTTTTATGTTAAGACTGCATTTAATTACTACTTCCTGTTGCACAATACTAGCTTCCATTCCCCCTGTCACAAGCAGATTCATGGCTGATTTAAAGCACTATTTTACCCATGTAATCTGGTGGTTCTGTTGTTTTCAGTAGTCCCCTGTTACGGTCAACCCTGTTACTTTATTTGGCACATTGGCACTTTGTGTAGTCATATTTTTATTAAATGTCTTGTTTTTTATGAAGTTGAACATGTGCTCTTTATTACAGAATGGTAAAATTAGGTGCATTTTTTACACATTTAAAAATGGGTGGAATGAGTCTGATTATGACGTCACTGTTTTAGCACCATCCACTGAGTTCTGAAACTACGGTGAGCGACATTGAACAATGTTCCAATAAATCTACAATCACCACCATCTTGAAGCTGAAATTGGGATCATGTTAAATGTGCTAATGACCATACCAACAAAACCGTAAAGGAGAGCAATGTAGAATACAGTGAACTCAGCAAAAGGATTAACTCCGCTATCGTTTCAGAACTGTAGTCTAATCTACACACCATGGTTCTTACTTAATGAAATCACATCTCCATCTTCCTTCTCTTCTTCTTCTCCTCCTCTCTGCCCCGGTGTTTTCCTCCAGTCAACCAGACCCAGCAGTAAAGCGGTCCCGGGAGATGTTTGACCTGGGGACTCCAGGAGGGTGGAGGGGAACGGGCTAGCTTTGTCCTGTTGGATACAAGAAATATTAAACAGTATCATTAAACCAAATATTTTATTAATTTAGTCCACACCTCTAATTTGGTTGCATCCCTAGAATATCAACTTTTTGCTTAAATGTTCAATCGTTCACTACTTTCCACAAATCTTGGGTTGGTGGAGGCATGGGCTAGTCAGTTTCCACCATATTTATTATACCAGTCATTACCTTTCAAAACGACTTGTATTTTTTTCCCATATATTTTTTTTTTAACTAGGCAAGTCAGTGAAGAACAAATTCTTATTTTCAATGACGGCCTAGGAAGAGTGGGTTAACTGCCTGTTCAGGGGCAGAACGACAGAGTTGTACCTTGTCAAGTCAGGGATTTGAACTTGCAACCTTCCGGTTACTAGTCCAACACTAACCACTAGGTTACCCTGCCGCCCCAATATACAGATGGATCAAAAGACCCAAGGACAGGTCAGACTGGACCAGCCTTTGTTGAACAGGAAAGTGAGGTGGCTGTGAGGAGACGTATAACAGACCACCTGGCTGTGTACATGGCTGAGCTGATGGTCGTACTGTTGACCTTGCAGTGGTTGGAGGAGGTCAAGCAGAGTGGTTATATGTTCTGACTCATCTGCTGCGCTGATGGCTGTAGCTGTGTACATGGCAGAGCTGATGGCTGTAGCTGTGTACATGGCAGAGCTGATGGCTGTAGCTGTGTACATGGCAGAGCTGATGGCCGTAGCTGTGTACATGGCAGAGCTGATGGCTGTAGCTGTGTACATGGCAGAGCTGATGGCCGTAGCTGTGTACATGGCAGAGCTGATGGCCGTAGCTGTGTACATGGCAGAGCTGATGGCCGTAGCTGTGTACATGGCAGAGCTGATGGCCGTACTGCAGTGGCCGGAGGAAGTCAAACCAGACAGTATAGTTATATGTTCTGACTCATGTGCTGCGTTTGAGTCTACAATCATTTAGCTCACATAACAGACAAGGAGCACTACATGAGGGAATTCAAATTCATGCCCAGGTGAGACAAATACAGTGGGGAGAACAAGTATTTGATAACCTGCAAAATCGGCAGTGTTTCCTACTTACAAAGCATGTAGAGGTCTGTAATTTTTATCATAGATACACTTCAACTGTGAGAGACGGAGTCTAAAACAAAAATCCAGAAAACCACATTGTATGATTTTTAAGTAATTAATTAGCATTTTATTGCATGACATAAGTATTTGATACATCAGAAAAGCAGAACTTAATATTTGGTAGAGAAACCTTTATTTGCAATTACAGAGATCATATGTTTCCTGTAGTTCTTGACCAGGTTTGCACACACTGCAGCAGGGATTTCGGCCCACTCCTCCATACAGACCTTCTCCAGATCCTTCAGGTTTCGGGGCTGTCGCTGGGCAATACGGACTTTCAGCTCCCTCCAAATATTTTCTATTGGGTTCAGGTCTGGAGACTGGCTAGGCCACTCCAGGACCTTGAGATGCTTCTTACGGAGCCACTCCTTAGTTGCCCTGGCCGTGTGTTTCGGGTCGTTGTCATGCTGGAAGACCCAGTCACAACCCATCTTCAATGCTCTTACTGAGAGGAGGTTGTTGTTGGCCAAGATCTCGTGATACATGGCCCCATTAATCCTCCCCTCAATACGGTGCAGTCGTCCTGTCCCCTTTGCAGAAAAGCATCCCCAAAGAATGATGTTTCCACCTCCATGCTTCACGGTTGGGATGGTGTTCTTGGAGTTGTACTCATCCTTCTTCTTCCTCCAAACACAGCGGGTGGAGTTTAGACCAAAAAGCTCTATTTTTGCCTCATCAGACCACATGACCTTCTCCCATTCCTCCTCTGGATCATCCAGTTGGTCATTGGCAAACTTCAGACAGGCCTGGACATGCGCTGGCTTGAGCAGGGGGACCTTGCGTGCACTGCAGGATTTTAATCCATGACGGCGTAGTGTGTTACTAATGGTTTTCTTTGAGACTGTGGTCCCAGCTCTCTTCAGGTCATTGACCAGGTCCTGCCGTGTAGTTCTGGGCTGATCCCTCACCTTCCTCATGATCATTGATGCCCCACGAGGTGAGATCTTGCATAGAGCCCCAGACCGAGGGTGATTGACCGTCATCTTGAACTTCTTCCATTTTCTAATAATTGCGCCAACAGTTGTTGCCTTCTCACCAAGCTGCTTGCCTATTGTCCTGTAGCCCATTCCAGCCTTGTGCAGGTCTACAATTGTATCCCTGACGTCCTTACACCCTCTCTGGTCTTGGCCACTGTGGAGAGGTTGGAGTCTGTTTGATTGAGTGTGTGGACAGGTGCAGTTAATACAGGTAATGAGTGGAGAACAGGAGGGCTACTTAAAGAAAAACTAACAGGTCTGTAAGAGCTGGAATTCTTACTGGTTGGTAGGTGATTAAATACTTATGTCATGCAATAACATGCAAATTAATTACTTAAAAATCATACAATGTGATTTTCTGGATTTTTGTTTTAGATTCTGTCTCTCACAGTTGAAGTGTACCTATGATAAACATTACAGACCTCTACATGCTTTGTAAGTAGGAAAACATGCAAAATTGGCAGTATATCAAATACTTGTTCTCCCCACTATAGGTGTCCATATAAGCTTTGCTTGGGTCCCGGCCCATGTGGGGGTGGAAGGGAATGAGGAAGTAGATGTTCTAGCTAAACAGGCCCATAGGAAACAGGAAGTGGAGGTTCCAATGAGCAAGTCAGAGGCTGAGGGAATGATATGGGCAGTGGTGGTGCAGAAATGGCAGGAGCAGTGGAACAGGGACAATAAGGGAAGGCATCGATTCATTGTTTACATTTTAGTCATTTAGCAGAAACTCTTATCTAGAGCGACTTACAGGAGCAATTATTAAGTTGCTCAAAGGCACATTGACAGATTTTTCACCTAGTCGGCTCAGGTTACTGGCCCAACGCTCTAAACCACTAGGCTACCTGCCACCCCTATTCCAGGTACAGAGTAAAGTAGTGGAGGATGGTAGAAATGGACAGAAGAGAGGAGACTTTCCTTACAAGGTTAAGAGTAGGACACAGCCAGCTGAATAAGTGATTAAATGTGATGGGAAATCATTCAACAGGAAGATGATTACCTCCAGGAAACAGAGACAGTGGAGCTTGTACTGATACAGTGTGGGCAGTATGATAGGGAAACAGAGACAGTGGAGCTTGTACTGATACAGTGTGGGCAGTATGATAGGGAAACAGAGACAGTGGAGCTTGTACTGATACAGTGTGGGCAGTATGATAGGGAAACAGAGACAGTGGAGCTTGTACTGATACAGTGTGGGCAGTATGATAGGGAAACAGAGACAGTGGAGCTTGTACTGATACAGTGTGGGCAGTATGATAGGGAAACAGAGACAGTGGAGCTTGTACTGATACAGTGTGGGCAGTATGATAGGGAAACAGAGACAGTGGAGAATGTACTGATACAGTGTGGGCAGTATGATAGGGAAACAGAGACAGTGGAGCTTGTACTGATACAGTGTGGGCAGTATGATAGGGAAACAGAGACAGTGGAGAATGTACTGATACAGTGTGGGCAGTATGATAGGGAAACAGAGACAGTGGAGAATGTACTGATACAGTGTGGGCAGTATGATAGGGAAACAGAGACAGTGGAGAATGTACTGATACAGTGTGGGCAGTATGATAGGGAAACAGAGACAGTGGAGCTTGTACTGATACAGTGTGGGCAGTATGATAGGGAAACAGAGACAGTGGAGCTTGTACTGATACAGTGTGGGCAGTATGATAGGGAAACAGAGACAGTGGAGAATGTACTGATACAGTGTGGGCAGTATGATAGGGAAACAGAGAGTGGCGTAATGTACTGATACAGTGTGGGCAGTATGATAGGGAAACAGAGACAGTGGAGAATGTACTGATACAGTGTGGGCAGTATGATAGGGAAACAGAGACAGTGGAGCATGTACTGATACAGTGTGGGCAGTATGATAGGGAAACAGAGACAGTGGAGAATGTACTGATACAGTGTGGGCAGTATGATAGGGAAACAGAGTGGAGAATGTACTGATACAGTGTGGGCAGTATGATAGGGAAACAGAGACAGTGGAGCATGTACTGATACAGTGTGGGCAGTATGATAGGGAAACAGAGACAGTGGAGCTTGTACTGATACAGTGTGGGCAGTATGATAGGGAAACAGAGACAGTGGAGCTTGTACTGATACAGTGTGGGCAGTATGATAGGGAAACAGAGACAGTGGAGAATGTACTGATACAGTGTGGGCAGTATGATGGGGAAACAGAGACAGTGGAGAATGTACTGATACAGTGTGGGCAGTATGATAGGGAAACAGAGACAGTGGAGAATGTACTGATACAGTGTGGGCAGTATGATAGGGAAACAGAGAGTGGAGAATGTACTGATACAGTGTGGGCAGTATGATAGGGAAACAGAGAGTGGAGAATGTACTGATACAGTGTGGGCAGTATGATAGGGAAACAGAGAGTGGAGCATGTACTGATACAGTGTGGGCAGTATGATAGGGAAACAGAGTGGAGAATGTACTGATACAGTGTGGGCAGTATGATAGGGAAACAGAGTGGAGAATGTACTGATACAGTGTGGGCAGTATGATAGAGAAAGAGACTGATCCAATAAGAGGGAGAAAGGGGTACAGGAATGTATTTTGATACGTTTACTGACTGAGTAGAACATTGATACAGTTGTAAATATGTATCTTTAAGAGAAACGGGGCAGGCATATAGGATTTAGTTCCTTGATCCCGGTCACTGGCCCACACTCCAATACAGTAGGTGGCGTAATGCACTGTAACGTTGATAGGATTTAGTTCCTTGATCCCGGTCACTGGCCCACACTCCAATACAGTAGGTGGCGTAATGCACTGTAACGTTGATAGGATTTAGTTCCTTGATCCCGGTCACTGGCCCACACTCCAATACAGTAGGTGGCGTAATGCACTGTAACGTTGAGTGTCAACCACCAATAAACCCCACAGGAGATGATGCATTTTCAGTATCTGGTCATATCATGGATAATCTGACTTTCAAATCAGTGATGAACAAGTGTACACTTAGGGAGGAAGGATAAATAATTAAGTAATAAACACAGATTCCTACACATGATACATTAGTAGGTTACTTTTCTGAAGGAAAAAAACAGAGTTATCCTCATGTTTTTTTTTGTCCAGTTATTTAAGCCGAACACAAGAATGTGGAGGATCAAAGATGATGAAAACTAGGCCTAGACATTTATACAACACAGCAGACCTATACTGTTAAAAGGAACCCAGACTTACCTGATCCATTGAGGAAGCCATTGCTCCTTTATCAGACAACTTGTTATATAAATGATATCCTGAATTGTAAAAAAAAAAAAAAAAAAGTCAACAGTAGTTACTTTGTTTAAGGGTTCACAAGAGGTCTGCCGGAAGGCGTGATTTCCTTCAGCAGTAAGGGGCAATATCATGTATATTCATACAGGTCGCAGTTGCAAATGAGAACTTGTTCTCAACTAGCCTACCTGGTTAAATAAAGGTAAAATAAAATACCTCTCTACATAAAACCCATTGGGTGACTGGTTGAGTTATCTTAATTAAGTGCTTGACGTTACTGAGGCCTAAACGAAACAAAACAAAACATGGCGGACAATTTATCTTTCTGACAAATGTTCAACTCAGCTAGTTTATCTACTGACCATCGCATTTGAAACAACAGGCTGGCGAGTTAGTATTCTGGCTCACACTGGTCATGAAGTAGCAAAATACACAGCTATCTCGATTAAAGAGTTCCTGGTAGAAATAAAGAAATGAGAATATTGGAACCCCATTCGTTAATGAATGGAGGAACGTGTATCGCCTCACCCAGCAGACGGTCGACCAATCTTGTTCACGGTGTCATGCTGGGTCACAAGGTTGCTAAACGAATCGTCAATCAATCCCTTCTCATAGTCAGGGAATCAGTCGAGAAACCTGCATATTTTCCTCCGCAGTAAATAATGTTCCGATTCCAAATCTATACGATATTACAGAGAACAAGTAAATTACCTCACTTGCCGGAAATCTCACTTGCCGGAAAAGATTTGCAATGACCAGATTCGATTTATTCTTCTTCAGTGGGCTTTAATGGTGGGTGGCATCCAATATCTTGCATTACCGCCCCCAACTGGACGTTAGTATAAATCCATTATACTTCAGGGACAGGCAGAAATGTACGCAATCACTGTATTTCCCGGTGGAAAATGGACGTGTCATGCTTTTTCAATTTCAGTCTGGAGAGGGATTAGTATTTTATTTATTTAGTCCAGGGGAGAGTCATGTAATGACAGTATTTGTCACCATTTTGGAACTTACGTACTGAATTACCATTCAACTTCGGGGTACAACCCTGCTCTCTCTCTCTCTCTCTCTGAATTCAATTTAAGGGTCTTTAATGGCATGGGAAGCATATGATTACATTGCCAAAGTAAGTGAAATATATCATAAATAAAAGTGAAATAAACAAAAAATTGACAGTAAACATTACACTCACAAGTTTCAAAAGAATAAAGACATTTCAAATGTCATATTAAAATCAAATTGTATTGGTCACATACACGTGTTTAGTAGATGTTATTGCAGGTGTCGAAAAATGCTTGTTATTCTAGCTCTGACAGTGCAGTAATATCTAACAATTTCACAACATATACCCAATACACACAAATATAAGTATGGAATGGAATTAAGAATATATACATATATTGACGAGTGATGTCAGAGCAGATTGGACTAAGATACAATAGAAAAGTATAGAATACTGTATATACATATGAGATGAGTAATGCAAAATATGTCAACATTATCAAAGTGACTAATGTTCCATTTCTTAAAGTGGCCAGTGATTTCTAGTCTGTCTATAGGCAGGAGCCTCTAATGTGCTAATAATGATGGCTGTTTAACATTCTGATGGCCTTGAGATAAACAGCTTCTTTCAGTCTCTCGGTCCTGGCTTTGATGCACCTGTGCTGACCTTTTCAGTTTGTTAGTGATGTGTACACCAAGGAACTTGAAGGGTTCTACCTTCTCCACTACGGTCCCATCGATGTGGATAGGGGGGTGCACCCTCTACTATTTCCTGAAGTCGACAATCATCTCCTTTGTTTTGTTGACATTGAGTTAGAGGTTATTTTCCTGGCCCCACTGTCACGTAGAGTAGGCCAGAAGGCTAAACTGGATAACCTAACCTCTATCAAAATAAAAAAGATGGCGGAACCGCAAAAGTTCTTCTGTGCAAAGGTGTTTATTTACAAGTGATTCCGGAACAAAAAACAACAGTACTGCCATCAACGTCTACCTTATGGGACAGCTTAAAAACAATGCTTCCCCATCCACAGCTCAATCAAAACTGCCTCTCCATGACTGAAAGAGAGGCTCCTTTTGTAGGGCTAGCCCCTCCCCTCAGAACAATTACATTTACATTTACATTACATTTAAGTCATTTAGCAGACGCTCTTATCCAGAGCGACTTACAAATTGGTGAATTCACCTTCTGACATCCAGTGGAACAGCCACTTTACAATAGTGCATCTAAATCATTAAGGGGGGGTGAGAAGGATTACTTATCCTATCCTAGGTATTCCTTGAAGAGGTGGGGTTTCAGGTGTCTCCGGAAGGTGGTGATTGACTCCGCTGTCCTGGCGTCGTGAGGGAGTTTGTTCCACCATTGGGGGGCCAGAACAGCGAACAGTTTTGACTGGGCTGAGCGGGAACTGTACTTCCTCAATGGTAGGGAGGCGAGCAGGCCAGAGGTGGATGAACGCAGTGCCCTTGCTTGGGTGTAGGGCCTGATCAGAGCCTGGAGGTACTGCGGTGCCGTTCCCCTCACAGCTCCGTAGGCAAGCACCATGGTCTTGTAGCGGATGCGAGCTTCAACTGGAAGCCAGTGGAGAGAGCGGAGGAGCGGGGTGACGTGAGAGAACTTGGGAAGGTTGAACACCAGACGGGCTGCGGCGTTCTGGATGAGTTGTAGGGGTTTAATGGCACAGGCAGGGAGCCCAGCCAACAGCGAGTTGCAGTAATCCAGACGGGAGATGACAAGTGCCTGGATTAGGACCTGCGCCGCTTCCTGTGTGAGGCAGGGTCGTACTCTGCGGATGTTGTAGAGCATGAACCTACAGGAACGGGCCACCGCCATGATGTTGGTTGAGAACGACAGGGTGTTGTCCAGGATCACGCCAAGGTTCTTAGCGCTCTGGGAGGAGGACACAATGGAGTTGTCAACCGTGATGGCGAGATCATGGAACGGGCAGTCCTTCCCCGGGAGGAAGAGCAGCTCCGTCTTGCCGAGGTTCAGCTTGAGGTGGTGATCCGTCATCCACACTGATATGTCTGCCAGACATGCAGAGATGCGATTCGCCACCTGGTCATCAGAAGGGGGAAAGGAGAAGATTAATTGTGTGTCGTCTGCATAGCAATGATAGGAGAGACCATGTGAGGTTATGACAGAGCCAAGTGACTTGGTGTATAGCGAGAATAGGAGAGGGCCTAGAACAGAGCCCTGGGGGACACCAGTGGTGAGAGCGCGTGGCGAGGAGACAGATTCTCGCCACGCCACCTGGTAGGAGCGACTTAACCCTAATTAACCCTAATTAATTAATCAATTAACAATACAAACCTACATTTTCCATGAACTAAACATACTAAAGGATATACATTGCAACACGGTTTTAAACAATATCACAACATAACATTTACAACATTACATCACTACTGACAATATCTTTCAATATGCCCATATGCATTAATGAGCCATTTGGGACAGGCACTATAAAGCCAACCCCATTCCCTTAGCTCGGGTCCTTTTCCAGCATACCCGGAAGCTACAGAGATGGAGAGAGAGGAACAGAACAAACAAACAATGCGCTCCTCCACAACATTGATAAGTATAATAATTATTGTATCTCTCAAATATGAACATTGACAAGTGTGAAATGCATGCACCAAGACAGAAGTTAATTTGTGTGTCGACCCACATTGTTAACTTATCTTATAATGGCGCATGGAGGAGTGATGAATATGTGTGTGCGTTAAAGAACCAAATGCTGCCCCTCAGTGCAGTCTTCTGACCATTGCTTAGGCCAGGAAGAAGTCAGCCAAGTTCATCGCCATACAATGCACTACGGATTGAGGTAGACTGTAGTTTGAGTAGCAACTGACTGACTGACAGGCAGGCAGACAGACACACACTCACATTTGACTTGACCTTTCTAAATGTAATTTAATGTAATAATCGTCAGAAGACGTATAATAGAGAATGATTATATTCCTTCAGGGGACAGTACCAGACACTGTAAGGGGGCTGTTGCATGTTTAAAATTTTAGATAAGTTAATTCTTGAAAACAATATTTTCTATATTAGTTTAGGGTTTATCAAATCCTGACCTGAAGTGTGCCTTTCAACTAATCTATTTTGTTTTCCAACCCTAAGGAGACCATGAGAAGGGAGTAGGCCACCTGACAAACACCATTGCTGTGTGTGGTTAAAACCGATAACCGCTGTAGGCTAGGCATGCCGCTAGCGACCCACCTCGACAACATCCAGTGAAATTGCAGAGCGCCAAATTCAAATTACAGAAATAGTCATAATAAACATTCATAAATGTTATACATCGGCTTAAAGATGAACTTCTTCTTAATCCAGCCGCTTTGTCAGATTTCAAAAAGGCTTTACAGCGAAAGCATACCATGCGATTATCTGAGGACAGTGCACTGCTTAGAAAAGCATACAAACATTTTCCAACCAAGTAGAGGGGTCACGAAAGTCAGAAATAGCGATAAAATTAATTGCGTACCTTTGAAGATCTTCATCTGGTTGCAATCACAAGGGGCCCAGCAACATAATAAATTGTAATTTTGTTCGATAAAGTCCCTTTTTATATCCCAAACACTTTGTTTGCGTGTTTTGTTCAGTAATCCACTGGCTCAAATGCGGTCAAAACATGCAGATGAATACATCCTAATAGTACAGGTAAAGTTCATGGAAACATGTCAAACGATGTTTATAACCAATCCTCAGGGTGTCAAATTATTCAATTATTCAATATTCAATAGAAGGTTCAACATCAAAGGGCGTGCACACAATTACACGCACAAACCAGTATTGCATGATTCCCCAGTCCTCTGACAGAAAGGTCTCATTATTCTTCATTTTTCAGAAAACAAGCCGAAAACATTGTCTAAAGACTGTTGACATCTTGTGGAAGCCATAGGAACTGCAATCTGGGCCCTAACCCATTAGATATTCAATAGGCTTTCAATGAAAACCACTCACATCAAAAAATCCCACTTCCTGGGTTGATTTTCCTCAGGTTTTTACCTGCCATATCAATTATGTTATATTCACAGACATTATTTTAACAGTTTTGGAAACTTTAGAGTGTTTTCTATCCATGCATATGCATATCCTAGCTTCTGGGCCTGAGTAACAGGCAGTTTACATTGGGCAACTCATTCAGCCAAACTTCCCAATACTGCCCCCTATCCCAAGGTTAAGTTTGCTGACAACACAACAGTGATAGGCCTGATCACCAACAAACAGCCTATAGGGAGGAGGTCAAAGAACTGGCAGTGTCGAGCCAGGACAACAACCTCTCTCTCAATGTGAGCAAGACAAAGGAACTGATCGTGGACTACAGGAAAAGGCAGGACAACCAGGCCCCCATTAACATAGACGGGGCTGTAGTGGAGCGGGTCGAGAGTTTCAAGTTCCTTGGTGTCCACATCACCAATGAACTATCATGGTCCAAACACACTAAGACAGTCATGAAGAGGGCACAACACATCCTTCTCCCCCTCAGGAGACTTAAAAGACTTGGCATGGGTTCCCAGATCCTCAAAAAGTTATACAGCTGCACCATCAAGAGCATCCTGACCGGTTGCATCACCGCCTGGTATGGCAACTGCTCGGCATCTAACCATAAGTCGATACAGAGGGTAATGCGTATGGCCCAGTATATCACTGGGGCCAAGCTTCATGCCATCCAGGACCTATATAATAGTCAGTGTCAGAGAAAAGCCCATAAATTGTCAGAGACTCCAGTCACCCAAGTCATAGACTGTTTTCTCTGCTACCATACGGCAAACGGTACCGGAGATGGTGTTAAGGACCAAAAGGCTCCTTAACAGCTTCTACCCCCAAGCCATAAGACAGCTGAACAATTAATCAAATGCCCACTGGACTATTTACATTGACAAGCCTCTCCCCTCCATTTGTTTTGTACTTGCTGTTTATTATCTATGCATAGTCACTTCACCCATACCTACATACATGTACAAATGAGGTGCAATAGTGATACTAAATGCCACAGACTATGAAAAGGAAATTCCGAGACAACTTAGTGATGATGAATTTTACAGAAGACTCCCAAAGGACCCTACTAATCAATTCAAGTCTCTGATCCATGATAAATTGTAAAAATAGTTGAATGAAGGGGAAATTACAAAGACAGAATATGAGTATATGAAAGTTGACTGCCCAACCACACTTGTCATATACGCTCTACCCAAAATTCACAAGAGCATGACACTACCTATACCAGGCAGGGCTTTTGTGAGCCGTAATGGATCTCTGACAGAGAATATCTCTACCTTTGTAGACCATTTTGTGAAACCCTGGGTGATCTCCCTCCCCACGTATACTAGGGACTATTGATTTTATCAATGTTTTTTAAATCTGTGAACCATATACCTGAAAATTATATTCTGTGTACTTTTGATGTTACCAGCCTGTATACTAACATCCCCCATCAGGGCGGACAAGAGGCCCTCAAGTTCTTCCTCAATGAACGTCCCCCTAATGCTCTTCCCAGCACCAATTGTATGGTGGACTTGGGTGAACTGGTACCTCCAACTATCTCCAAGACTTCTTCCTCCAGGCCAAAGGGACAGCGATGGGGAGCACTATGGCTCCTAATTATACTAACCTGTATCTAGGTATGTATGAAAAACAGGTGGTGCTGAAACCAGACCGTAACCCTTTTCTCTCCAATATTCTCCTAATTCGTAGATATTTGGATGACATTTTTGTGATCTATACAGGCACCCAGGAAGAACTTTTGGAATTCCATGCTTACCTAAACTCTATGAATGAACACCTTCACTTCAGCATTAACTATGACCTATTGCAAATCCGTTTTCTTGGTGTGATGGTTATTAAGGACAACACTTCCTCTCTACAGATCTCTATAGGAAACCTACGGACAGAAATACCCTCCTTAGAGGTGACAGCTTTCATCCACATCCACTTATTAAAAATCTCACTATCAGTCAATTCAGTCGTATCAGAAGAATATGCAGCTCTGATGCTGCTTATCTGAAACAGACCACGGACCTCACACAAAGATTTAAGGAAAGGGGTACGAAGACAATTGGGTAAAACATGCCAATGATCGTTGTGAAGGACGAACACAGTTGGAAAGCCCAAAACCAAAAGTTAAAGAAAAAGCAGAACGTGTCCCATCATGCTTTACCCAATACTCACCAATGGGGAAGGCATTTAAGGACATTATCAGGAAGCACTGGTACATTATTGATACTGACCCACAATTGAAACCCATTTTAAATATCCCCCACGTATGGTTCTTAAAAGACCTCCAAGCGTGAGAGATATTGTGGTGAAATCTGATTACCCACCAGAGGAAAGGGGAACGTTTTTGGACAAGGTTCCAGAGGGTAATTACAAATGTGGCCGATGTGCTCAATGCAGCTTCACATACAAATGCAACTCATTCACCCACCAACCGCACAGGACAAAAATTTAAGATTAAGGGCCTGATTACTTGCATGTCCACCAGTGTTATTTACATGTTGAAATGTCATTGTGGTCTGTCTTACATAGAGAAAACCCATAGAAGCCTTAAGACATGGATCAGTGAGCACCGCAGCAACATTCCAACACGTGAGACAAACAAATCTGGTTGCTGCTCATTTTGTACAAGCTGGACTTCCTATTAGTTCTCTGAGATACATTGGAATATAACTGGTCAAAATGTCATGCTGGGGAGGGGACACTGAGAGGAAACTTCTTCAAAGGGAATCTTTCTGGATTCACAGGCTGAACACACTGTCTCCTCTTGGCCTTAACGAGGAGCTTGACTTGAAAACGTTTTTATAGTTTCAAGAATTCTAATTCTTCTTGTTTTTTTTAAAATCTTTATTGAATTTTGTATGTGTGTGTATATTACTATAAATATTGATGACATTCTCTGTGTATGCATTGAATGTTAATATTGTGAAACTGTTATATATTTTTTACCTCCTGTTTCAGGAAGTGATGTCACAGAGTGCTGCCCCTATATATAGGATCTTCCACCCCCACCTGGGATATGGATGCCGTTGTAAATAAATGTCACCTGGGAGCATGAGCAGCAGTGTTTTACTTTCTGTTTTCCAAATGTTTTATTTCTACAATTTCCAAAAGAACCAAGCAAAAACACATTTACTTTTTAACGCACGTGTTTGGTCCTTCATGTGCATTAGTAGCACAATTTCTAACTTATTTGCATTCTATTTCACTCACACTTGTATGGTGACTTCTCCATTGATGTTGTTTTTAAGTTTTCGCTGACTTTTCTAAACGGATGTACAATCGTCGCAAATTGAATTATGGGGAGTATCAGGCCCCGGAGTGAACATAATCACACACTCGTAAAGCCCACTAAAAATAAGGGCTGAGGGGCTTACGTTGCAAACTTCCCTTGCTTGGCTCATCATTGTGTTTTTTAAGGGTTTGGACCGCATCCTTGGTATTCTCTGAACCAGCTTCATGAAGTAGTCACCTGGAATGCACTTCAATTAACAGATGTGCCTTGTTAAGAGTTAATTTGTGGAATTCTTACCTTCTTAATGCATTTGCGCTAATCAGTTGTGTTGTGACAAAGTAGGGGTGGTATACAGAAGATAGCCCTATTCGTTAAAAGACCAAGTCCATATTATGGCAAGAACTGCTCAAATAAGGAAAGACAAATGACAGTCCATCATTAATTTAAGACATGAAGGTCAGTCAATACAGAAAATGTCAAGATCTTTGAAAGTTTCTTCAAGCGCAGTCGCAAAAACTATCAAGCGTTATGATGAAACTGGCTCTCATGAGGACTGCCACAGAAAAGGAAGACCCAGGGTTACCTCTGCTGCAGAGGATAAGTTCATTAGAGTAACCAGCCTCACAAATTGCATCCCCAAAAAATGTTTCACAGAGTTCAAGTAACATCTCAACATCAACTGTTCAGAGGAGATTGCATGAATAAGGCCTTCATGGTTGCATTGCTGCAAAGAAACGCGGAGTACGTGAACAGATTATCTCCACATGTGTGGTTCCCACCGTGAAGCATGGAGGAGGTGTGATGGTGTGGGGGTGCTTTGCCAGTGACACTGTTTGTGATTTATTTAGAATTCAAGGCACACTCAACCAGCATGGCTACCATAGCATTCTGCAGCGATACGCCATCCCATCTGGTTTGCGCTTAGTGGGACTTTCATTTGTTTCTCAACAGGACAATGACCCAACAAACCTACAGTTTCTGTAAGGGCTATTTGATCAAGAAGCAGAGTGAGAGTGCTGCACAGATGACCTGGCCTCCACAATCACCTGACCTCAATCCAATTGAGATGGTTTAGGATGAGTTGGACTGCAGAGGGAAGGAAAAGCAGCCAACAAGTGCTCAGTGTATGTGGGAACTCCTTCAATACTGTTGGAAAGTTATTCCAGGTGAAGCTGGTGGAGAGAATTCCAAGAGTGTGCAAAGCTGTCATCAAGGCAAATGGTGGCTACTTTGAAGAATCTATAAAGAAAAACCCCTGAATGAGTAGGTGTGTCCAAACTTTTGATGGTACAGTTCATAAAATGTACTTAAGGTGTTTTCAAAGTATTTGTTTTGCTCTTTATCTAATATACTAAGAATATACTGAAGTACAAAAAATATGTCCCAATTTAGATAATTTTAAATTCATTCTAATATACTTAATGCTAATAAAATACACATACATTTATTTAAAATGACTCCAAATTAGATCATGTTAAATATACTTATATTTGT
>NC_088216.1:15921232-16018732 GCF_036934945.1 Oncorhynchus masou masou
CAATACAAACCTACATTTTCCATGAACTAAACATACTAAAGGATATACATTGCAACACGGTTTTAAACAATATCACAACATAACATTTACAACATTACATCACTACTGACAATATCTTTCAATATGCCCATATGCATTAATGAGCCATTTGGGACAGGCACTATAAAGCCAACCCCATTCCCTTAGCTCGGGTCCTTTTCCAGCATACCCGGAAGCTACAGAGATGGAGAGAGAGGAACAGAACAAACAAACAATGCGCTCCTCCACAACATTGATAAGTATAATAATTATTGTATCTCTCAAATATGAACATTGACAAGTGTGAAATGCATGCACCAAGACAGAAGTTAATTTGTGTGTCGACCCACATTGTTAACTTATCTTATAATGGCGCATGGAGGAGTGATGAATATGTGTGTGCGTTAAAGAACCAAATGCTGCCCCTCAGTGCAGTCTTCTGACCATTGCTTAGGCCAGGAAGAAGTCAGCCAAGTTCATCGCCATACAATGCACTACGGATTGAGGTAGACTGTAGTTTGAGTAGCAACTGACTGACTGACAGGCAGGCAGACAGACACACACTCACATTTGACTTGACCTTTCTAAATGTAATTTAATGTAATAATCGTCAGAAGACGTATAATAGAGAATGATTATATTCCTTCAGGGGACAGTACCAGACACTGTAAGGGGGCTGTTGCATGTTTAAAATTTTAGATAAGTTAATTCTTGAAAACAATATTTTCTATATTAGTTTAGGGTTTATCAAATCCTGACCTGAAGTGTGCCTTTCAACTAATCTATTTTGTTTTCCAACCCTAAGGAGACCATGAGAAGGGAGTAGGCCACCTGACAAACACCATTGCTGTGTGTGGTTAAAACCGATAACCGCTGTAGGCTAGGCATGCCGCTAGCGACCCACCTCGACAACATCCAGTGAAATTGCAGAGCGCCAAATTCAAATTACAGAAATAGTCATAATAAACATTCATAAATGTTATACATCGGCTTAAAGATGAACTTCTTCTTAATCCAGCCGCTTTGTCAGATTTCAAAAGGCTTTACAGCGAAAGCATACCATGCGATTATCTGAGGACAGTGCACTGCTTAGAAAAGCATACAAACATTTTCCAACCAAGTAGAGGGGTCACGAAAGTCAGAAATAGCGATAAAATTAATTGCGTACCTTTGAAGATCTTCATCTGGTTGCAATCACAAGGGGCCCAGCAACATAATAAATTGTAATTTTGTTCGATAAAGTCCCTTTTTATATCCCAAACACTTTGTTTGCGTGTTTTGTTCAGTAATCCACTGGCTCAAATGCGGTCAAAACATGCAGATGAATACATCCTAATAGTACAGGTAAAGTTCATGGAAACATGTCAAACGATGTTTATAACCAATCCTCAGGGTGTCAAATTATTCAATTATTCAATATTCAATAGAAGGTTCAACATCAAAGGGCGTGCACACAATTACACGCACAAACCAGTATTGCATGATTCCCCAGTCCTCTGACAGAAAGGTCTCATTATTCTTCATTTTTCAGAAAACAAGCCGAAAACATTGTCTAAAGACTGTTGACATCTTGTGGAAGCCATAGGAACTGCAATCTGGGCCCTAACCCATTAGATATTCAATAGGCTTTCAATGAAAACCACTCACATCAAAAAAATCCCACTTCCTGGGTTGATTTTCCTCAGGTTTTTACCTGCCATATCAATTATGTTATATTCACAGACATTATTTTAACAGTTTTGGAAACTTTAGAGTGTTTTCTATCCATGCATATGCATATCCTAGCTTCTGGGCCTGAGTAACAGGCAGTTTACATTGGGCAACTCATTCAGCCAAACTTCCCAATACTGCCCCCTATCCCAAGGTTAAGTTTGCTGACAACACAACAGTGATAGGCCTGATCACCAACAAACAGCCTATAGGGAGGAGGTCAAAGAACTGGCAGTGTCGAGCCAGGACAACAACCTCTCTCTCAATGTGAGCAAGACAAAGGAACTGATCGTGGACTACAGGAAAAGGCAGGACAACCAGGCCCCCATTAACATAGACGGGGCTGTAGTGGAGCGGGTCGAGAGTTTCAAGTTCCTTGGTGTCCACATCACCAATGAACTATCATGGTCCAAACACACTAAGACAGTCATGAAGAGGGCACAACACATCCTTCTCCCCCTCAGGAGACTTAAAAGACTTGGCATGGGTTCCCAGATCCTCAAAAAGTTATACAGCTGCACCATCAAGAGCATCCTGACCGGTTGCATCACCGCCTGGTATGGCAACTGCTCGGCATCTAACCATAAGTCGATACAGAGGGTAATGCGTATGGCCCAGTATATCACTGGGGCCAAGCTTCATGCCATCCAGGACCTATATAATAGTCAGTGTCAGAGAAAAGCCCATAAATTGTCAGAGACTCCAGTCACCCAAGTCATAGACTGTTTTCTCTGCTACCATACGGCAAACGGTACCGGAGATGGTGTTAAGGACCAAAAGGCTCCTTAACAGCTTCTACCCCCAAGCCATAAGACAGCTGAACAATTAATCAAATGCCCACTGGACTATTTACATTGACAAGCCTCTCCCCTCCATTTGTTTTGTACTTGCTGTTTATTATCTATGCATAGTCACTTCACCCATACCTACATACATGTACAAATGAGGTGCAATAGTGATACTAAATGCCACAGACTATGAAAAGGAAATTCCGAGACAACTTAGTGATGATGAATTTTACAGAAGACTCCCAAAGGACCCTACTAATCAATTCAAGTCTCTGATCCATGATAAATTGTAAAAATAGTTGAATGAAGGGGAAATTACAAAGACAGAATATGAGTATATGAAAGTTGACTGCCCAACCACACTTGTCATATACGCTCTACCCAAAATTCACAAGAGCATGACACTACCTATACCAGGCAGGGCTTTTGTGAGCCGTAATGGATCTCTGACAGAGAATATCTCTACCTTTGTAGACCATTTTGTGAAACCCTGGGTGATCTCCTCCCACGTATACTAGGGACTATTGATTTTATCAATGTTTTTTAAATCTGTGAACCATATACCTGAAAATTATATTCTGTGTACTTTTGATGTTACCAGCCTGTATACTAACATCCCCCATCAGGGCGGACAAGAGGCCCTCAAGTTCTTCCTCAATGAACGTCCCCTAATGCTCTTCCCAGCACCAATTGTATGGTGGACTTGGGTGAACTGGTACCTCCAACTATCTCCAAGACTTCTTCCTCCAGGCCAAAGGGACAGCGATGGGGAGCACTATGGCTCCTAATTATACTAACCTGTATCTAGGTATGTATGAAAAACAGGTGGTGCTGAAACCAGACCGTAACCCTTTTCTCTCCAATATTCTCCTAATTCGTAGATATTTGGATGACATTTTTGTGATCTATACAGGCACCCAGGAAGAACTTTTGGAATTCCATGCTTACCTAAACTCTATGAATGAACACCTTCACTTCAGCATTAACTATGACCTATTGCAAATCCGTTTTCTTGGTGTGATGGTTATTAAGGACAACACTTCCCTCTCTACAGATCTCTATAGGAAACCTACGGACAGAAATACCCTCCTTAGAGGTGACAGCTTTCATCCACATCCACTTATTAAAAATCTCACTATCAGTCAATTCAGTCGTATCAGAAGAATATGCAGCTCTGATGCTGCTTATCTGAAACAGACCACGGACCTCACACAAAGATTTAAGGAAAGGGGGTACGAAGACAATTGGGTAAAACATGCCAATGATCGTTGTGAAGGACGAACACAGTTGGAAAGCCCAAAACCAAAAGTTAAAGAAAAAGCAGAACGTGTCCCATCATGCTTTACCCAATACTCACCAATGGGGAAGGCATTTAAGGACATTATCAGGAAGCACTGGTACATTATTGATACTGACCCACAATTGAAACCCATTTTAAATATCCCCCACGTATGGTTCTTAAAAGACCTCCAAGCGTGAGAGATATTGTGGTGAAATCTGATTACCCACCAGAGGAAAGGGGAACGTTTTTGGACAAGGTTCCAGAGGGTAATTACAAATGTGGCCGATGTGCTCAATGCAGCTTCACATACAAATGCAACTCATTCACCCACCAACCGCACAGGACAAAAATTTAAGATTAAGGGCCTGATTACTTGCATGTCCACCAGTGTTATTTACATGTTGAAATGTCATTGTGGTCTGTCTTACATAGAGAAAACCCATAGAAGCCTTAAGACATGGATCAGTGAGCACCGCAGCAACATTCCAACAGGTGAGACAAACAAATCTGGTTGCTGCTCATTTTGTACAAGCTGGACTTCCTATTAGTTCTCTGAGATACATTGGAATATAACTGGTCAAAATGTCATGCTGGGGAGGGGACACTGAGAGGAAACTTCTTCAAAGGGAATCTTTCTGGATTCACAGGCTGAACACACTGTCTCCTCTTGGCCTTAACGAGGAGCTTGACTTGAAAACGTTTTTATAGTTTCAAGAATTCTAATTCTTCTTGTGTTTTTTTTTTAATCTTTATTGAATTTTGTATGTGTGTGTATATTACTATAAATATTGATGACATTCTCTGTGTATGCATTGAATGTTAATATTGTGAAACTGTTATACATTTTTTACCTCCTGTTTCAGGAAGTGATGTCACAGAGTGCTGCCCCTATATATAGGATCTTCCACCCCCACCTGGGATATGGATGCCGTTGTAAATAAATGTCACCTGGGAGCATGAGCAGCAGTGTTTTACTTTCTGTTTTCCAAATGTTTTATTTCTACAATTTCCAAAAGAACCAAGCAAAAACATATTTACTTTTTAACGCACGTGTTTGGTCCTTCATGTGCATTAGTAGCACAATTTCTAACTTATTTGCATTCTATTTCACTCACACTTGTATGGTGACTTCTCCATTGATGTTGTTTTTAAGTTTTCGCTGACTTTTCTAAACGGATGTACAATCGTCGCAAATTGAATTATGGGGAGTATCAGGCCCCGGAGTGAACATAATCACACACTCGTAAAGCCCACTAAAAATAAGGGCTGAGGGGCTTACGTTGCAAACTTCCCTTGCTTGGCTCATCATTGTGTTTTTTAAGGGTTTGGACCGCATCCTTGGTATTCTCTGAACCAGCTTCATGAAGTAGTCACCTGGAATGCACTTCAATTAACAGATGTGCCTTGTTAAGAGTTAATTTGTGGAATTCTTACCTTCTTAATGCATTTGCGCTAATCAGTTGTGTTGTGACAAAGTAGGGGTGGTATACAGAAGATAGCCCTATTCGTTAAAAGACCAAGTCCATATTATGGCAAGAACTGCTCAAATAAGGAAAGACAAATGACAGTCCATCATTAATTTAAGACATGAAGGTCAGTCAATACAGAAAATGTCAAGATCTTTGAAAGTTTCTTCAAGCGCAGTCGCAAAAACTATCAAGCGTTATGATGAAACTGGCTCTCATGAGGACTGCCACAGAAAAGGAAGACCCAGGGTTACCTCTGCTGCAGAGGATAAGTTCATTAGAGTAACCAGCCTCACAAATTGCATCCCCAAAAAATGTTTCACAGAGTTCAAGTAACATCTCAACATCAACTGTTCAGAGGAGATTGCATGAATAAGGCCTTCATGGTTGCATTGCTGCAAAGAAACGCGGAGTACGTGAACAGATTATCTCCACATGTGTGGTTCCCACCGTGAAGCATGGAGGAGGTGTGATGGTGTGGGGGTGCTTTGCCAGTGACACTGTTTGTGATTTATTTAGAATTCAAGGCACACTCAACCAGCATGGCTACCATAGCATTCTGCAGCGATACGCCATCCCATCTGGTTTGCGCTTAGTGGGACTTTCATTTGTTTCTCAACAGGACAATGACCCAACAAACCTACAGTTTCTGTAAGGGCTATTTGATCAAGAAGCAGAGTGAGAGTGCTGCACAGATGACCTGGCCTCCACAATCACCTGACCTCAATCCAATTGAGATGGTTTAGGATGAGTTGGACTGCAGAGGGAAGGAAAAGCAGCCAACAAGTGCTCAGTGTATGTGGGAACTCCTTCAATACTGTTGGAAAGTTATTCCAGGTGAAGCTGGTGGAGAGAATTCCAAGAGTGTGCAAAGCTGTCATCAAGGCAAATGGTGGCTACTTTGAAGAATCTATAAAGAAAAACCCCTGAATGAGTAGGTGTGTCCAAACTTTTGATGGTACAGTTCATAAAATGTACTTAAGGTGTTTTCAAAGTATTTGTTTTGCTCTTTATCTAATATACTAAGAATATACTGAAGTACAAAAAATATGTCCCAATTTAGATAATTTTAAATTCATTCTAATATACTTAATGCTAATAAAATACACATACATTTATTTAAAATGACTCCAAATTAGATCATGTTAAATATACTTATATTTGTCACAGACATACCGCATCTACACTTCGGTCCGCAGGTAGTATAACTTAGTATAACTTTTTATAACTTTTCATTACATTTCGTTATAGTACAACGGTTTGATTTGTCTAATCTTAGCAATTTCTTCTTAGCCAGCTACATAGCCGTCTTTGTATCAACGACAATTGCATAATTATCGTATTTCGTCGTCCTAACGTATCTGCCCAGCAGCTAGCTAAGCAGCTAGCTAAGCAGCTAAGCAGCTAGCTAACATCCACTGTCCACTAGCACTGTAGAAACTATTACACTCAACTGAACGACTCGATTAGCGTAGTGTCAGCTAGCTACATAGTTGTCTTCGTATCCAAGATAATTGTGCAGTTTAGAGTGTGTAGACTTAGAGTGATTATCTTAATTTACCGAGGTTAGCTAGCCAGCTATTTGTCGTCCTTAACGTAGGAAATGCTGCTAGCTAGCTAGCCAACAGCTAGCCAACCTCTACCGAATTGAACTCCAACTACCCGGTCAACATTCCGCGTCGTTCCACAGGTAGTATCACATTTTCATTTCACTTCATTACAGTACAACGGTTTGATTTGTTTGATCGTAGCTAGCCAGCTACATAGCCGTCTTTGTATCTAAGACAATTGTGTAGTCTAGAGCGATTTTCTAGGTTAGCTGGCCAGCTATTGTCGTTCTTCTAACGTAGCTAGCCAGCTAGCCCCGAATAGCAGCACTGTTGTAACTATTACAGTACAACGGTTTGTTTTGTTTGATCGTAGCTAGCTAGCTACATAGCCGTCTTTGTATCTAAGACAATTGTGTAGCCTAGAGCGATTTTCTAGGTTAGCCAGCCAGCTATTGTCGTTCTTTTAAGTAACGGAACGCAATCAACCTTGCTAGCTAGCCAGCTAGCCCCCGAATAGCAGCACTGTAGAAACTATTACACTCGACGGAACGACTTGATTAGTGTAGTGTCAACATCGCAGCCACTACCAGCTAGCCTACTCCAGCAGTACTGTTTCATTTCAATCATTTTAGTCAATAAGATTCTTGCTACGTAAGCTTAACTTTCTGAACATTCGAGACGTGTAGTCCACTTGTCATTCCAATCTCCTTTGCATTAGCGTAGCCTCTTCTGTACCCTGTTAACTATGTGTCTATCTATCCCTGTTCTCTCCTCTCTGCACAGACCATACAAACGCTCCACACCGCGTGGCCGCGTCACCCTAATCTGGTGGTCCCAGCGCGCACGACCCACGTGGAGTTCCTGGTCTCCGGTAGCCTCTGGAACTGCCGATCTGCGGCCAACAAGGCAGAGTTCATCTCAGCCTATGCCTCCCTCCAGTCCCTCGACTTCCTGGCACTGACGGAAACATGGATCACCACAGATAACACTGCTACTCCTACTGCTCTCTCTTCGTCCGCCCACGTGTTCTCGCACACCCCGAGAGCTTCTGGTCAGCGGGGTGGTGGCACCGGGATCCTCATCTCTCCCAAGTGGTCATTTCTCTCTCTCCCCTTACCCATCTATCTATCGCCTCCTTTGAATTCCATGCTGTCACAGTTACCAGCCCTTTCAAGCTTAACATTCTTATCATTTATCGCCCTCCAGGTTCCCTCGGAGAGTTCATCAATGAGCTTGATGCCTTGATAAGCTCCTTTCCTGAGGACGGCTCACCTCTCACAGTCCTGGGCGACTTTAACCTCCCCACGTCTACCTTTGACTCATTCCTCTCTGCCTCCTTCTTTCCACTCCTCTCCTCTTTTGACCTCACCCTCTCACCTTCCCCCTACTCACAAGGCAGGCAATACGCTCGACCTCATCTTTACTAGATGCTGTTCTTCCACTAACCTCACTGCAACTCCCCTCCAAGTCTCCGACCACTACCTTGTATCCTTTTCCCTCTCGCTCTCATCCAACACTTCCCACACTGCCCCTACTCGGATGGTATCGCGCCGTCCCAACCTTCGCTCTCTCTCCCCCGCTACTCTTTCCTCTTCCATCCTTTCATCTCTTCCCTCTGCTCATACCTTCTCCAACCTTTCTCCTGACTCTGCCTCCTCAACCCTCCTCTCTTCCCTTTCTGCATCCTTTGACTCTCTATGTCCCCTATCCTCCAGGCCGGCTCGGTCCTCCCCTCCCGCTCCGTGGCTCGATGACTCATTGCGAGCTCACAGAACAGAGCTCCGGGCAGCCGAGCGGAAATGGAGGAAAACTCGCCTCCCTGCGGACCTGGCATCCTTTCACTCCCTCCTCTCTACATTTTCCTCCTCTGTCTCTGCTGCTAAAGCCACTTTCTACCACTCTAAATTCCAAGCATCTGCCTCTAACCCTAGGAAGCTCTTTGCCACCTTCTCCTCCCTTCTGAATCCTCCTCCCCCTCCCCCCTCCTCCCTCTCTGCAGATGACTTCGTCAACCATTTTGAAAAGAAGGTCGACGACATCCGATCCTCGTTTGCTAAGTCAAACGACACCGCTGGTTCTGCTCACACTGCCCTACCCTGTGCTCTGACCTCTTTCTCCCCTCTCTCTCCAGATGAAATCTCGCTTCTTGTGACGGCCGGCCGCCCAACAACCTGCCCGCTCGACCCTATCCCCTCCTCTCTCCTCCAGACCATTTCCGGGGACCTTCTCCCTTACCTCACCTCGCTCATCAACTCATCCCTGACCGCCGGCTACGTCCCTTCCGTCTTCAAGAGAGCGAGAGTTGCACCCCTTCTGAAGAAACCTACACTCGATCCCTCCGATGTCAACAACTACAGACCAGTATCCCTTCTTTCTTTTCTCTCCAAAACTCTTGAACGTGCCGTCCTTGGCCAGCTCTCCCTCTATCTCTTTCAGAATGACCTTCTTGATCCAAATCAGTCAGGTTTCAAGACTAGTCATTCAACTGAGACTGCTCTTCTCTGCATCACGGAGGCGCTCCGCACTGCTAAAGCTAACTCTCTCTCCTCTGCTCTCATCCTTCTAGACCTATCGGCTGCCTTCGATACTGTGAACCATCAGATCCTCCTCTCCACCCTCTCCGAGTTGGGCATCTCCGGCGCGGCCCACGCTTGGATTGCGTCCTACCTGACAGGTCGCTCCTACCAGGTGGCGTGGCGAGAATCTGTCTCCTCGCCACGCGCTCTCACCACTGGTGTCCCCCAGGGCTCTGTTCTAGGCCCTCTCCTATTCTCGCTATACACCAAGTCACTTGGCTCTGTCATAACCTCACATGGTCTCTCCTATCATTGCTATGCAGACGACACACAATTAATCTTCTCCTTTCCCCCTTCTGATGACCAGGTGGCGAATCGCATCTCTGCATGTCTGGCAGACATATCAGTGTGGATGACGGATCACCACCTCAAGCTGAACCTCGGCAAGACGGAGCTGCTCTTCCTCCCGGGGAAGGACTGCCCGTTCCATGACCTCGCCATCACGGTTGACAACTCCATTGTGTCCTCCTCCCAGAGCGCTAAGAACCTTGGCGTGATCCTGGACAACACCCTGTCGTTCTCAACCAACATCATGGCGGTGGCCCGTTCCTGTAGGTTCATGCTCTACAACATCCGCAGAGTACGACCCTGCCTCACACAGGAAGCGGCGCAGGTCCTAATCCAGGCACTTGTCATCTCCCGTCTGGATTACTGCAACTCGCTGTTGGCTGGGCTCCCTGCCTGTGCCATTAAACCCCTACAACTCATCCAGAACGCCGCAGCCCGTCTGGTGTTCAACCTTCCCAAGTTCTCTCACGTCACCCCGCTCCTCCGCTCTCTCCACTGGCTTCCAGTTGAAGCTCGCATCCGCTACAAGACCATGGTGCTTGCCTACGGAGCTGTGAGGGGAACGGCACCGCAGTACCTCCAGGCTCTGATCAGGCCCTACACCCAAGCAAGGGCACTGCGTTCATCCACCTCTGGCCTGCTCGCCTCCCTACCATTGAGGAAGTACAGTTCCCGCTCAGCCCAGTCAAAACTGTTCGCTGCTCTGGCCCCCCAATGGTGGAACAAACTCCCTCACGACGCCAGGACAGCGGAGTCAATCACCACCTTCCGGAGACACCTGAAACCCCACCTCTTCAAGGAATACCTAGGATAGGATAAGTAATCCTTCTCACCCCCCCCCTTAATGACTTAGATGCACTATTGTAAAGTGGCTGTTCCACTGGATGTCAGAAGGTGAATTCACCAATTTGTAAGTCGCTCTGGATAAGAGCGTCTGCTAAATGACTTAAATGTAAATGTAAATATTTCAATATATTTGTTCCGCTTGGGACATTATGAATATGACCAAGGAAATGAACAATGCACGCCAGGAAAAACGTTCGGAAATGACTTATTGTGAATTGTTATATAGCAATTGTCTATAGATTGAAAAGCAAAGGATAGGAGAAAGATGATTACTGAAAAATTATGAATTAGACCGTACCTACCACAGACCAGAGAAAGACCACCAACACACTTTGTGCTGTTCTCAAGGCCATTGTTGCATCTCCCAACCTACAGTCTTAGCAACATGAAGGTAGTCAACTGAAGCTGGTGAATTACTACACCTTATACATCAAATGAAGTAAGATCTGTCTATAGCACTGTATACACATAATTATTCATTTATTGCTTCAAATCCATTTCATTTTTACAATCTTGACTGTTGCATTGAGTCCAATTATTAACAGAATATACACAGAGTGTAGAAAACATTAGTAACACCTTCCTAATATTGAGTTGCACCCCTTTTTACCCTCAGAACAGCCTCCATTTGTCGGGGCATGGACTACAAGGTGTCAAAAGCGTTCCACAGGGATGCTGGTCCATGTTGACTCCAATGCTCCCCACAGTTGTTTCAAGTTTGCTGGATGTCCTTTGGATGGGGACCATTCTTGATACACACAAGAAGCTGTTGAGAGTGAAAAACCCAGCGGCATTGGAGTTCTTGACACAAACCGGTGAGACTGGCACATACAGTGCCTTGCGAAAGTATTCGGCCCCCTTGAACTTTGCGACCTTTTGCCACATTTCAGGCTTCAAACATAAAGATATAAAACTGTATTTTTTTGTGAAGAATCAACAACAAGTGGGACACAATCATGAAGTGGAACGACATTTATTGGATATTTCAAACTTTTTTAACAAATCAAAAACTGAAAAATTGGGCGTGCAAAATTATTCAGCCCCCTTAAGTTAATACTTTTTAGCGCCACCTTTTGCTGCGATTACAGCTGTAAGTCGCTTGGGGTATGTCTCGATCAGTTTTGCACATCGAGAGACTGAAATTTTTTCCCATTCCTCCTTGCAAAACAGCTCGAGCTCAGTTGAGGTTGGATGGAGAGCATTTGTGAACAGCAGTTTTCAGTTCTTTCCACAGATTCTCGATTGGATTCAGGTCTGGACGTTGACTTGGCCATTCTAACACCTGGATATGTTTATTTTTGAACCATTCCATTGTAGATTTTGCTTTATGTTTTGGATCATTGTCTTGTTGGAAGACAATTCTCCGTCCCAGTCTCAGGTCTTTTGCAGACTCCATCAGGTTTTCTTCCAGAATGGTCCTGTATTTGGCTCCATCCATCTTCCCATCAATTTTAACCATCTTCCCTGTCCCTGCTGAAGAAAAGCAGGCCCAAACCATGATGCTGCCACCACCATGTTTGACAGTGGGTATGGTGTGTTCAGGGTGATGAGCTGTGTTGCTTTTACGCCCAACATAACGTTTTGCATTGTTGCCAAAAAGTTCCATTTTGGTTTCATCTGACCAGAGCTCCTTCTTCCACATGTTTGGTGTGTCTTCCAGGTGGCTTGTGGCAAACTTTAAACGACACTTTTTATGGATATCTTTAAGAAATGGCTTTCTTCTTGCCACTTCCATAAAGGCCAGATTTGTGCAATATACGACTGATTGTTGTCCTATGGACAGAGTCTCCCACCTCAGCTGTAGATCTCTGCAGTTCATCCAGAGTGATCATGGGCCTCTTGGCTGCATCTCTGATCAGTCTTCTCCTTGTATGAGCTGAAAGTTTAGAGGGACGGACAGGTCTTGGTAGATTTGCAGTGGTCTGATACTCCTTCCATTTCAATATTATCGCTTGCACAGTGCTCCTTGGGATGTTTAAAGCTTGGGAAATATTTTTGTATCCAAATCCGGCTTTAAACTTCTTCACAACAGTATCTCGGACCTGCCTGGTGTGTTCCTTGTTCTTCATGATGCTCTCTGCACTTTTAACGGACCTCTGAGACTATCACAGTGCAGGTGCATTTATACGGAGACTTGATTACACACAGGTGGATTGTATTTATCATCATTCGTCATTTAGGTCAACATTGGATCATTCAGAGATCCTCACTAAACTTCTGGAGAGAGTTTGCTGCACTGAAAGGAAAGGGGCTGAATAATTTTGCACGCCCAATTTTTCAGTGTTTGATTTGTTAAAAAAGTTTGAAATATCCAATAAATGTCGTTCCACTTCATGATTGTGTCCCACTTGTTGTTGATTCTTCACAAAAAAATACAGTTTTATATCTTTATGTTTGAAGCCTGAAATCTGGCAAAAGGTCGCAAAGTTCAAAGGGGCCGAATACTTTCGCAAGGCACTGTACTACCACACCCCCTCTGAATGGCACACACACACAATCCATGTCTCGATTCTTTCAAGACTTAAAAATCCTACTTTAACCCGTCTCCTCCCCTTCATCTACACTTATTGAAGTGGATTTCACAAGTGACACCTGGATTCACCTGGTCAGTCTATGTCATGGAAACAGCAGGTGCTCCTATTGTTTTGTACACTCAGTGTATTGTTTATCACTAAAAACATACTATCAAACACTATATTATAAGATATCATCAAGTGTACTTACCAAGTGAAGTGGAGAGGCTTTGTAAGACAATTTACTGGCAGTATGGAAACAGGAAGTAAGTATGTGGTATACATATTAAATGTAGTCAGGGCTTATGTCATTTCCTTCCTCTCTGAGACATGGTACTAGAAGGTTCCAGGCCGAATACATTGCAGACGTTGCATTGTAACTAATGGTTACACAACACGTTATCAGGTTTGCAGATGGGCATCAGATTGCTCTATCACATATCTTTTATAATAGTAATTTGACTATTTAAAATACATAAAGAAGCCACACCAGGCAACCAATACATGTACCAAAAAATCAAAGACTTGTTTCCATTGTGATCCGCTATTCTAAGAGTGTAGCCAAAATTGCTTAATTAACTAAGGAACCACACCTGAGTGGGGTGCACCTGCTTTCAAAATACTTTGTATCCCTTATTTACTGAAGTGTTTCCTTTATTTTGGCAGTTAGCTGTACACTGGCAATGTGAAGCATTAGACAGGCCAGATCCGGTCCAATTGGGAGATCTACACTGGCAATGTGAAGCATTAGACAGGCCAGATCCAGTCCAATTGGGAGATCTACACTGGCAATGTGAAGCATTAGACAGGCCAGATCCAGTCCAATTGGGAGATCTACACTGGCAATGTGAAGCATTAGACAGGCCAGATCCAGTCCAATTGGGAAATCTACACTGGCAATGTGAAGCATTAGACAGGCCAGATCCAGTCCAATTGGGAGATCTACACTGGCAATGTGAAGCATTAGACAGGCCAGATCCAGTCCAATTGGGAGATCTACACTGGCAATGTGAAGCATTAGACAGGCCAGATCCGGTCCAATTGGGAGATCTACACTGGCAATGTGAAGCATTAGACAGGCCAGATCCAGTCCAATTGGGAGATCTACACTGGCAATGTGAAGCATTAGACAGGCCAGATCCAATTGGGAGTACACTGGCAATTGGGAGATCAAATGGGAGATCTACACTGGCAATGTGAAGCATTAGACAGGCCAGATCCGGTCCAAATGGGAGATCTACACTGGCAATGTGAAGCATTAGACAGGCCAGATCTGGTCCAAATGGGAGATCTACACTGGGAGACATTGCTTATGGGCCAACTATGGTGAATTTTTTAAATATTTTTTTTATTTAACCTTTATTTAACTAGGCAAGTAAGTTCTTATTTACAAAGACTGCTTACACCGGCCAAACCCGGACGACGCTGGGCCAATTGTGCGCCACCCTATGGGACTCCCAATTATGGCCATTTGTGATACAGCCTGCATTCGAACCAGGCTGTCTGTAGTGACGCCTCACTGAGATGCAGTGCCGCTGCGACACTCGGGAGCCCAAAATGAAGTATAAATAAATAAACAAACACATTCTAGGAAATCACAAATGATTATTAATTATTAATGATAATAATAATAATACATATTAATAGTATTTATTGGCAATACAGCAGTATACATGTCCACACACAATACATTTACACTGTGATATATCTAAATGTGTGTATTGCGGCCTACTTAATTTAAGACATGCCAGGACTGTGCAGGCTGAATATAATGTGTACTGCAGGGCTGGACCTAAAGCCTGCACAGCAGTGGCTCTCCAGGACAGGAGTTGGTAGTTGGTAGATGGTCACCCCACTGGAGGCTGGTGGGCAGAGATATAGGAGGACAGGCTCATTGTAATGGTTGGAATAGAATAAATGGAACAGAATCACGCACATGAAACACATGGTCCATTCCATTTATTCCATTCCAGCCATTACAATGAACCCATCCTCGTATAGCTCCACCCACCAGCCTCTTCTTCTCTCCCTCATCACATGGTTCCCAGTAGATGGCCAAGCTGCAAAGTCAGAATTGGCTTTATCGTGTAAAAATGTCTTGCCAACAGAAATGTTATTTTTGGTCTTAATTTAAGGTTAGGGTTAGGCATACGGTTACCAGTGTGGTTAAGGTTTGGTTAAAGTTAAGGTTTAAAATCAGAGTTTAAGAAGAGGAATTGTAGAAATGATTGGGCCTTCTGACTTTGTAACTTGGCAGGATAGTGATGAGCCCCATCACACTTTAACCTCGTAGGGTTTCTTGGCCGAGCTCTCCCCCGCACAGCACCAGCCAGGTACACACGCAGGCCTGTCCATCTTGGTAATATACAGAAGTGGCTCCATACTACAACTCAGATCCATGATGGCGAACACACTGATAGTCACCTGACAGCGGAACTGGACAAACGTGTAGTAGGAGAAGAACGGAACAAGAGCCACAGGAGGAAGGTAGTTGACGAAGATTATACCCAAGATGACCAGCACCATTTTGAAGGCCTTCTTCTTCACGGGGTGCATCACCTCCTTCCCGGCTACGGAGCGGCGTAGGACCCATATGATGGAGAGGTTACAGTAGATCATGAGGGCGAAGGCGAAGAGGATGAGGCCGCTGAACACCTCGTTGACAGACATAACTCCCAGGATGCTCTTTGTGAGGCTGTAGGCCAGGATGAGGGCCCAGGTTACCACGGAGACACCAACGCGGATCTTGTTGTCACGGATACCGGTGAACAGCACCGGATGGACCACGGCCACGTAGCGGTCCAGACAGATACACACCTAGGAGGAGAGAGATGGAATATAACTCAGATTATAATATAACCAAGATTAATATATAACCCAGATTATAACATAATTCTGATTATAACATGACCCAGATTATAACATTTAATTTTGAGTAATTTAGCAGATGCTCTTATCCAGAGAGACTTGCAGGATAATTTAGGGTTAAGTGCCTTGCTCAAGGACACTGACAGATTTTTCACCTAGTCTGCTCAAGGATTCAAACCAGCGACCTTTTGGTTACTGGTCCATTGATCTTAACTGCTAGGCGACCTGACGCAGATTATTATATGTTTTAGTGTTGGTCAGGACGTGAGCTGAGTGGGCATTCTATGTTGTGTGTCTAGTTTTCCCGTTTCTATGTTTGGCCTGATATGGTTCTCAATCAGAGGCAGGTGTTAGTCATTGTCTCTGATTGGGAACCGTATTTAGGTAGCCTGTTTTGTGTTGGGTTTTGTGGGTGGTTGTCTCTGTCTTTGTGTGTCTGCACCAGACAGAATTAGTTTGTTGTTTTGTCACATTTGTTATTTTGTAGTGTTCACGGTTATTGTCTTTATTAAACATGATGAACACTAACCACACTGCGCTTTGGTCCTCTCCTTCGTCCACAGAAGAAAGCCGTTACACCAAGAAAAAATATATAATGTTCCATACAATGTATTTTAGAGACCCTAATGTCACAAGTTCCCTCATCAACATCTACAGTTGTAAGGTAATTTAATTCACAAACCAATCTTTTCATATCTACACAGTCATGTTTAGATTTTAGATTTTCTACCCACCAAGAATAGCAGTGCGGTGATTTGACCCCGTAGGCAAAGCATTGGATGAACCATCCAGGTTTAAACAGCCCATACTATAATATAACCCAGGTCTATATAACATAACCCACAGTATAATATAACCCAGGTCTATATAACATAACCCACAGTATAATATAACCCAGGTCCATATAACATAACCACAGATTATAACACAACCCAGATTATATCATAACCCAAATTATAATATAACCCAGGTCTATATAACATAACCCAGATTATAACATAACCCACAATATAATATAACCCAGGTCTATATAACATAACTAAGATTAGAACGTAACGGAGATTATAACATATCCCAGGTCTATATAACATAACCCAGATTATAACATAACCCAGATTATAACATGTCCCAGGTCTATATAACATAACCCAGATTATAACATAACCCAGATTATAACATATCCCAGGTCTATATAACATAACCCAGATTATAACATAACCCAGGTCTATATAACATAGCCCACATTATAATTTAACCCAGGACAAGATAACATAATCCAGATTATAACATAACCCAGATTCTAACATAACCCAGGTCTATATAACATAACTACCTAGGGCTTATTATCTACCCACCAGGAAGAGGGGTCCTGTGTCTTTGACCCCGTAGGCAAAGCGTTGGAAGTACCAGATGCCTTGGTGGTCCAGGACCAGCCTGTTGACCATGTCTATGGGCCCCATGAGGCAGAAGTAGGTGTCCATTAAAGCCAGATTAAAGATGAAGATGTCAGATGTGGATGAGTCACTTTTCCTGCTGGAGATCTGCCACAGGACCAGTATATTGCAGGGTGTGCCTGTTGCATCAATAAGGACTGTGTTAGGTTGCATCCCAAATGGCACCCTATTCCCTATGTCGTGCACTACTTTTGACCAGACCCCATAGACAGTAGGGACACCACTGTGTTAGTGACAGGAATATCTTTACCAAGGCTGAGTCCAAAATGGCACCCATTCCCTATATAGTGTCCTACTTCCCCTATTCCCTGTATAGTGCACTACTTTTGATCAGAGCCCTCTATACAGAGCACTACTTCATAGGGTTCTGGTGAAAAGATCCATCATGTTACTCCACCTACTACCACAGCATTATGGGTACTGTAGTATATCACGCTACTTCACTTACTACCACATCATTATGGGTACTGAAGTACATCATGCTACTCCACCTATTACCACAGCATTATGGGTACTGTAGTCCATCATGCTACTCCACCTATTACCACATCATTATGGGTACTGAAGTACATCATGCTACTCCACCTATTACCACAGCATTATGGGTACTGTAGTACATCATGCTACTACACTTACTACCACAGCATTATGGGTACTGAAGTACATCATGCTACTCCACCTATTACCACATCATTATGGGTACTGAAGTACATCATGCTACTCCACCTATTACCACAGCATTATGGGTACTGAAGTACATCATGCTACTCCACCTATTACCACAGCATTATGGGTACTGTAGTACATCATGCTACTACATTTACTACCACAGCATTATAGGTACTGTAGTACATCATGCTGCCACATAGTTTCTCAACCAAAAGGCGAAAGATTGAAAGACTTCCGGGAAGCAGACCAAGCAGATCAGGCCAGGGTTTGGGATATGAGAAGTCATATTAGTTGTTAATTTTTGCTAAATCTAAAGGCACAACCTAGATTCCAGCCAATGTCTTAAGTAGTTGAACATGTCATTACTCCAACTACGTGAAAGTGTCAAACTGTAACATTTTCATTTTCATCATAAACAACATTCTACTACACCTACTACCAGAGCATTATGGGTAATGTAATACATTGTCCTACTACAACTACAACCAGAGCATTATGTTTAATGGAGTATATCATTCTACGACACCTACTACCACAGCATTGTGGGTAATGTAGTATATCATGCTACTACACCTATGGCCAGGTTGAAGACTTTGACTCCAAAGTAGAAGATGAATCCGTAAGGGGCCACGGAGCAGACGTGGAATTGGTACCAAGGAGGCGGGGTCCAAGGTTCCGGACTAAGGGTCGACGTTGAGTTCAGGGAGAGGTCATTGGAGGTCATCCCCGTGGAGTTAGCAATCATCGCCATGGAAGCTGGGGTCAAAGTGGAGAAGAGATTTGGATCTAAACAGGGGGAAAAGGGAACAATGAGTTACAAAGGTATAATTGCATATAATATATACTGTATAGCTGTATATAATTGTAGTGTATATCATTTTATCTGTATTGTGTATGACAGAGTTGAGGACCAACAGACTTTGACCTGCTGCCTGCTATCATCAAGCTATTATATTCCACTACATTAACTTTTGCATGTTGTCATAAAAAGTATTTTATGTGATTTACAGATCTGTTCAGTTTATTGTATGAATGGATTTTCATACCAAAATAAATTGCCACAAAAATCACTCCATATTGTTGGCTGACGTCAAAAAATCACATATAATTTCACTGCGCTTGATCCACCTATTAAAATTGATGCTTAAAAAATCTGTTATAATGCATTACTGGTTCAAATCGAATAGATAGCCACTTACATTTCTTCTGAGCAATATTATGACTTATAAAACTGACAAATTGCTATCAAATACAGTAAAAAGTCAAAGTCTCACCTACCTCAACAGAGATGATATGTCCCTCTACTGGTCCTCTTCCACTCTCCTTCAGTCTCAATCCCTCAGTAGAACAAACTATTTCACTGGTCCTCCTCCAATCTTCTCCTTCAGTCTCAATCCCTCAGTAGAACAAACTATTTCACTGGTCCTCCTCCAATCTTCTCCTTCAGTCTCAATCCCTCAGTAGAACAAACTATTTCACTGGTCCTCCTCCAATCTTTTCCTTCAGTCTCAATCCCTCAGTAGAACAAACTATTTCACTGGTCCTCCTCCACACTTTTCCTTCCGTCTCAGTCCCTCAATAGAACAAACAATTTCAGTGAGTGTGTGTTTTCCGTTTCCAATCTATATGTCTAGTTAACCCTGGACTCAATGACTGTTGATTACAAACTATCGAGTCGAGCACGCCAACTGACTCCAAGTAGCAAAGCCACAGCTCTTCACTATCGTCCGTAGCAGAGCTCTCTATCTCTCTGTTGGCCCCCAAAAGCCAAGCTGTATGCCAAACCAGACCCTTACTCCATATGGCACCGTCTCACAGGGGCCAATGCTTAATAAAGACAGTCTCCTGGGAGAGAGAAAGGTAGGGAGGGAGAGAGAGTAGGAGGATGACACTTATGGATACGACCAATCTGGGGAACCTCGACAACCAAAACATTATGGCCCCTCTTTGGCGCAGCCGCAACGGAAGGTTGTGATTGGTTGATGGCACTGAACAGGATGGGCGGTGCCTATGAAAGGGGTATCGTGATTATGTTTCGGGAAATGACTCAAAGGTAGGGGTGGGGTGTAGAGTTGGATAGATGTGATGAACGACATGGTGTCCATACACTAAGCCTGTGTCCGAAATGGCACCCTATTCCCTACATAGGGCCAAATGGCTCTGGTCAAAACTAGTGGACTATATAGTGAGTAGGGACGCGTCTTGGCTGTCTTACAATGTAATATGTTCTCTCTCTGATGCAACTTAGAGGGCCAAGTAGACAAGGCCCTCCACACTGTCAACAGGTGATGCAAGTCAACAGTAGCGCCAGAGACATGAGAAATACAACGCAAGATCTTGCAGACAAGGCTCAGGATGTCTTGTAGGGTAGACACAGGTTAGCAGAGGAATGATGCCTTTAGGGCATTTACTTCTCAACAAGTCACACACACACACACACACACACACACACACATGCTGTATATAGCCTATACAAAGGTAAGAGAAGCTGAGGTCTAACTCAGAGAGATAGAGATATGCCGTGGCATGCTATGACACCGACGTGCATACAGTCTTCCTCACCTCAAATTGACCTGCAGAAGCTAAAGCTTTATAATAGCCACACCATAGCAAACCTTTACAAACGTTTCTAAACTTTATTAGGTTAATATCAAAAGTAAGTCAACCCATTGTTTATAAAGAAAATACAAGGAGATGAGCAGATGTAAACCAGGGGAAAACGTACTACCCTCCCTTGTGCCCAGTTTTATTTTTATTTTTTTATTTCACCTTTATTTAACCAGGTAGGCTAGTTGAGAACAAGTTCTCATTTACAACTGCGACCTGGCCAAGATAAAGCATAGCAGTGTGAACAGACAACACAGAGTTACACATGGAGTAAACAATTAACAAGTCAATAACACAGTAGAAAAAAAGGGGAGTCTATATACAATGTGTGCAAAAGGCATGAGGAAGTAGGCGAATAATTACAATATTGCAGATTAACACTGGATTGATAAATGATCATGTACAGGTAGAGATATTGGTGTGCAAAAGAGCAGAAAAGTAAATAAATAAAAACTGTGGGGATGAGGTAGGTGAAAATGGGTGGGCTATTTACCAATAGATTATGTACAGCTGCAGCGATCGGTTAGCTGCTCAGATAGCTGATGTTTAAAGTTGGTGAGGGAGATAAAGGTCTCCAACTTCAGCGATTTTTGCAATTCGTTCCAGTCACAGGCAGCAGAGTACTGGAACGAAAGGCGGCCGAATGAGGTGTTGGCTTTAGGGATGATCAGTGAGAAACACCTGCTGGAGCGCGTGCTACGGATGGGTGTTGCCATCGTGACCAGTGAACTGAGATAAGGCGGAGCTTTACCTAGCATGGCCTTGTAGACGACCTGGAGCCAGTGGGTCTTGCGACGAATATGTAGCGAGGGCCAGCCGACTAGAGCATACAAGTCGCAGTGGTGGGTAGTATAAAATATATTTGTAAAAATCTATATTTTTTAAAAGGTTTGACGATATATTTATATATATATATAAATTTATATATATATATATATACAGTGGGGCAAAAAAGTATTTAGTCAGCCACCAATTGTGCAAGTTCTCCCACTTATAAAGATGAGAGAGGCCTGTAATTTTCATCATAGGTACACTTCAACTATGACAGACAAAATGAGAGAAAAAATCCAGAAAATCACATTGTAGGATTTTTAATGAATTTATTTGCAAATTATGGTGGAATTATTTGGTTACTACATGATTCCATATGTGTTATTTCATAGTTTTAATGCCTTCACTATTACTCTACCATGTAAAATCACTTCACTATTATTTTTACAATATAGGTGTGTCCAAAATTTGGACAGGTACTGTATATATATATATATATATATATATATATATATATACAGTTGAAGTCATACGTTTACATACACCTTTGCAGAATACATTTAAATGTTTTTCACCATTCCTGACATTTAATCCTAGTAGAAATTCCCTGTTTTAGGTCAGTTAGGATCACCACTTCATTTTAGGAATGTGAAATGTCAGAAAAATAGTAGAGAGAATTATTTATTTCAGCTTTTATTTTTTTCATCACATTCCCAGTGGGTCAGAAGTTTACATACAGTAAATTAGTATTTGGTATCATTGCCTTTAAATTGTTTAACTTGGGTCAGTTGAGTTGAGTGGATTTTGTCCCATTCCTCCTGACAGAGCTGGTGTAACTGAGTCAGGTTTCAAGGCCTCCTTGCTCACAAAAGCTTTTTCAGTTCTGCCCACACATTTTCTATAGGATTGAGGTCAGGGCTTTGTGATGGCCAATTCAATACCTTGAGTCTGTTGTCCTTAAGCCATTTTGCCACAACTTTGGAAGTATGCTTGGGGTCATTGTCCATTTGGAAGACCCATTTGCGACCAAGCTTTAACTTCCTGACTGATGCCTTGAGATGTTGCGTCAATATATCCAAATAATTTTCCATCCTCATGATGCCATCTATATTGTGAAGTGCACCAGTCCCCCTGCAGCAAAGCAGCCCCACAACATGATGTTGCCACCCCCGTGCTTCACGGTTGGGATGGTGTTATTTGGCTTGCAAGCCTCCCACTTTTTCCTCCAAACATAACAATGGTCATTATGGCCAAACAGTTCTATTTTTGTTTCATTAAACAAGAGGACATTTCTCCAAAAAGTATGATCTTTGTCCCCATGTCCAGTTGCAAACCATAGTCTGGCTTTTTATGGTGGTTTCTGAGCAGTGGCTTCTTCCTTGCTAAGCGGCCTTTCAGGTTATGTCGATATAGGACTCGTTTTACTGTGGATATAGATACTTTTGTACCCGTTTCCTCCAGCATCTTCACAAGGTCCTTTGATGTTGTTCTGGGATTGATTTGCACCTTTCGCACCAAAGTATGTACATATCTAGGAGACAGAACGAGTCTCCTTCCTGAGCGGTATGAAGGCTGCGTGGTCCCATGGTGTTTATACGTGCGTACTATTGTTTGTACAAATGAACGTGGTACCTTCATACATTTGGAAATTGCTCCCAAGGAGGAACCAGAATTGTGGAGGTCTACAATTTTTTTTCTGAGGTCTTGGCTGATTTCTTTTGATTTTCCCATGATGTCAAGCAAAGAGGCACTGAGTTTAAAGATAGGCCTTGAAATACATCCACAGGTACACCTCCAATTGACACAAAAAAATTCAATTAGCCTATCAGAAGCTTCTAAAGCCATGACATCATTTTCTGGAATTTTCCAAGCTGTTTAAAGGCACAGTCAACTCAGTGTATGTAAACTTCTGACCCACTGGATTAGAATTATAAGTGAAATAATCTGTAAACAATGGTTGGAAAAATGACTTGTGTCATGCACAAGGTAAATGTTCTAACCAACTTGCCAAAACTATAGTTCGTTGACAAGAAATTTGTGGAGTGGTTGAAAAATGAGTTTTAATGACTCCAACCTAAGTGTATGTAAACTTCGGACTTCAACTGTATATATATATATACATTATGACATGTTTTATCCAGGTTTGGAAGTTACATCATACTAAACATGAGGAACACAAGCAGGAGCTACACCCGCCATGACATCTGCTAAATATGTGTATGTAACCAATACAATTTGATTTGTTTGAGGGTCATTTGAATTCCAGCCCTGCTCAAACTCTATTTCATCAAAACCTATTCCCATCTCTACTCCCAGAGACAGCATTATAAGGAGTCCTCATCACCATCATCATCATCACCATCACAGAGGACAACCTGACCCATCTCTACTCCCAGAGACAATATTATAAGGAGTCCTCATCACCATCATCACCACCATCACCAAGGACAACCTGACCCATCTCTACTCCCAGAGACAGCATTATAAGGAGTCCTCATCATCACCAAGGACAACCTGACCCATCTCTACTCCCAGAGACAGCATTATAAGGAGTCCTCATCATCACCAAGGACAACCTGACCCATCTCTACTCCCAGAGACAGCATTATAAGAAGTCCTCATCATCATTATCACTACCATCACCATGGACATCCTGACCCTCAATTCCAGCCATTCCTCCTACAACACCACAGAAGAAGTTGCCTTCGACTATTACATCCTGTACATCCTCCTCTCGGTCGCCATGGTTCCCGTCCTGGGTCTCCCAGGCCACGCTCTGTTTCTATGCTCCCTCCTGGGTAAACACACACACACTAGGAGACACACACACGCTCTGTCTCTCTCTCTTTACACCCTATTGGAACTTTCACCAAAGATGAATACATTCCATGGCATGTGAAATGACCTGATCACCTGACCTCAGTGGGCCTCTGTTGCTATGTTGTCTGTGTGTGGACAGCTACCTCTCCGCGTTTCACCCACTGTTCTTTCTGAAAATCAAGAAGCCCAAGTTTCATCTGTCTGTGTGTTTCGACGCGTTCCCTAGCCGCTTCATACTGCCTCTCGCTGAAGTTCGCGAATGCCTAAAGCAAGTGGATGGTCATCATGAGCCTCCTCCTCATTGCCATGGTGATCACCTCAAACTGCAACATACTGGTCCTTAAGTCCCTGAGCCAGAAGATTAGTCTTTAAAAAACATTTTTTTGACCTTTATTTAATCAGGCAAGTCAGTTTAAGAACAAATTCTTATTTTCAATGACGGCTTAGGAACAGTGGGTTAACTGCCTGTTCAGGGGGAGAACAACAGATTTGTACCTTGTCAGCTCGGGGGTTTTTGCAACCTTCTAGTTACCAGTCCAAAGAAACGAGAGTATTGAGCCCCAATCAGGTCCAGGCAGACAGGAGCTCCACCCAATCAAAAAAGCAGGCCTTTAAAAAATGCTGACTGTTTTTGTGTTGATTAGCATTCACTACATTCAACCCCTGGTTGACTTTGTGTTAAGGTTCTATATCAAAACGTTGCAGGCCTACTCACCACTGACCTGCGTGGTCTACACGGTGCTCTCTATGAGCAGTTTCATTCAGCCTCTGTGTTATCTCATCCGGACCAGGAAACTGCCCAGGCTGCCGTGTCAGCGTTTCCCCGCTGCTCAGAGTTACACGCCATCTTCCCTTCCTAAGACTGTGATAGAAGTGTAGAGAAATCCTGTCTCTTTACAATCCTGGGTTGTTATCGGGAGGTAGACCTGTGTCATGTTTATTAAGCACCAAACGGAAGAGGACAAACAAAATGACTATCATGAACTTGTCCAATAAGAAACGCTTTCTTAAGTTTTCAGTTGCAAAAAGTTTTGATATGTGTTCATTAATGACAGAGACCCTAATAATATTGCCTTAAAAATTATGTTTGTTGTCAAAGGATGACATGTCTTTTAAGCCCTTTCACCTGTTTGGGGCACTGAAAGAAAGGAAGCCATGAGAGTATCGAAATGAAGCCATGCTCCTGGTTGAAGTTTCCCCTAGGTAAAGATCTAGGATCAACTTCCCCTCCCTCAATCCTATCCTTAACCATCTTTTTGTTTCTCTAGTAACCATGGAAATAGTATTGAGATGAAGCCCCAGTCTTTTTGTTTCTCTAGTAACCATGGAAATAGTATTGAGATGAAGCCCCTTTCTGTTTCTCTAGTAACCATAGAAAGAGTATTGAGATGAAGCCCCAGTATTTTTGTTTCTCTAGTAACCATGGAAATAGTATTGAGATGAAGCCCGTCTTTCTGTTTCTCTAGTAACCATGGAAATAGTATTGAGATGAAGCCCGTCTTTCTGTTTCTCTAGTAACCATGGAAAGAGTATTGAGATGAAGCCCGTCTTTCTGTTTCTCTAGTAACCATGGAAAGAGTATTGAGATGAAGCCCGTCTTTCTGTTTCTCTAGTAACCATGGAAAGAGTATTGAGATGAAGCCCCAGTCTGTTTCTCTAGTAACCATGAAGAGTATTGAGATGAAGCCCCAGTCTGTTTCTCTAGTAACCATGAAGAGTATTGAGGTGAAGCCCCAGTCTGTTTCTATAGTAACCATGAAGAGTATTGAGGTGTGGCCTCAGTCTTTGTATAACAATAGCCTTGGGTAATGCCCTGTTTATAACCCGCTAATTAACCACTTAACTGCTCATTAATTCAACCTCTTAATTGAAACACTGAGGGACCAATTAGAAGCCTTGTTAGGCAGAGATCTTAAGACCTCGTTAGGGGAATATGCAGATGTGTTGCGAGTGCTGAACTCTGTAAATAGATCCCGCAAAACATAATTGAACACTGGGTGATGATGATTCAATGATGACTGAAGCATATGGAATATGATGATTAAATGGATAGTTCACTAAATTACATTGCTTACCGGGTAAGAAAGAAAAAAACTGTCTGTACAAGGTATGTCTATCTGGCCCCTGCTTCAAATGTAAACCTTTGAAGGAATCCAATACTTCATTTTGTAATTTGAGTGAACTAGCCCTATATGAAGGTGCTTGGTTTCATGGTTGTTTGTACTAATTTATTACAATTAGAGGGATAATGAGTAATGACATATGTATTGTAACATTTGACAATGAAAGACGGCGGTTCATTTCCTTCCGTTTCCTCTTTCTCAGCCTGTTGTGCTCTTAGAAATATCATCTGAAAATAAACTTTACAAAACGTAACAGAAATCACATGTTTATTTTGATCAAACAATCATGTATTTTTCCATGCTACTGTTAAGTACTTCTCAAAGGATATATCTAAAACCCTTACAGTACCATGTTTATCAAATAAAGCTCTTGATTGTTGTCCTATTTCAAGTTCATAATAAAATGACAGAAACAGTCACATCTATAGAACTTGATATACCAAATCAGTATGTACATGAATCAACAGGCTTCGTATTGAAAAAAAGCTATCACATTACCAAGTCAACCAATAATGCAATTGGAATGTATGTAGTCAAGTGCAATACATCAATACTATAAATCACCCAGTTTCAGATCCTTCATAATATGCAATTACATGCATATTTCATAACATGTCAATACATTACATTATCATTACTGTGTGATTTTGACCTGTAACTCCTTCAAACACTCCAGGCTTGCCTCAGGGCCATCCTCTGAGGTCACAAACCCAGGATAGGTGGCACTAAACTGGGCCTGAGGAGGTGGAGAGCCAGTGGTGGTGGTGGAAACCCCATCAACCTGGTGAGAGGAGGGCGGAGAGAGCAGAGGTATCAATTTAGCATGAGCGTAGTCAATCTCAAACCCCTCGAATATCAACCCCACCCCCCACGCTCCGAGACCCTCTTCCAAAACCCTGGCCACCTTCTGGGTTGCCAGTACCAAACTCGTATAATCTGCCTCTTCAAGTCTAAATATATCCGAGGTCAGAGGTCGACGGGGGACTAGTACGGTGAGGCCGGGGGCATTGGGGAAGGGGGTGAGGAATGCCACGTGTCCCTCATCCTCCCACACCCTCCACTGCTGCTCCTCTCCACGGACTATCCGGGAGAAGAGGCCGGGGTGCGATGGGTCTTCCCCCAGGAAGGTGAGGTTTGGTAGGGCATTGGGGGAAGGGAGCTGGGCCCGGATCTCAGCCTGGATCTCCTGGAGGGACGTGTCAGTCCAGCGAGGGCCGCTTTTAGAGGTGACGTAGCCGGGGTCATGGTGGGTGTAGTGCTCATCTCCCGCCAGGTGGGGGCGCCACTCGCTGTCAAGGCCATGTAGCGGCAGCACCCGGATCTGTGAGTCAATAACAGGGACTATTACTAGGCTACCTGTTCATACTAAAAAGGAGGACAGAATTATGGTGCAATCTAAACACAAATGTAATGTTTTTGTTCATCAACATAAAATATATTGTCAGTTTTTATTCAAAACTATATGAGACACAATAGAATAGAATGAAATAGAATGGAGTAAAATAGAAAATAGCAGAATAGAATTATAGTGATGTAGAAGAGAGCAGAATAAAATAGAAAAGAGTAAAGTAGAATAGAGTAGTAGAAAAAAATAGAGTACAAACACAACAGACCTGGGGTGGACTGTTACTGTCTGGGTGGGGCCTGCAGACCAGGGCACATCTCTTCACCCTCAGCCTCTCACACAGCAGGGCCCCCACCTCCCTGGCCCCCAGCAGCAACCTCAGGTAGGCTCCCTCACCCAGCCTGAAGAGACTGCCCTGAGCTGGGCTTGGTTCCTCATCTGGGCCCCTGGGGGTCTTCGGCTCCAGGATGGTAGTGCCTGTGAATGATATTCCATATATGAAGATAAAGATTGTCCCTATTCAGTGCACTATAGAAGATGATAGTATACTATCGAAGGATTGCACAGTTCACTGTACATGTTCAGTGGTTGCGTAGCAACTGACTATTATAAAATGTAAAAGCAATGGATTGACGTGAGGTGTGTTACTTGGCTGGGATCCTGACGATGAATTACATTGAATTCTACGTTGGGCAGAAATGAGCGTTTGAGTCAGGACAGTTTCCTCTAACAACTTCAACAAGACAGAATGTTGAATAAAATTACAATTATATTTGAATGTACTTTACTTGTTGTCTGTGTGGTTGGTCCTTTTGATCAGTATATGAGACAATATACCCACAGGAAAGTATAATTCCATCAACCTTTCAAAGCGCAGGTACTGCATTCAGATTCCTATCAACTGAAGCATAGTGATGGTTTAGGGAAACAGCTTGGATATTTAACGATGCTTCTACGAAAGTTCTAACGATTAACTTAGCCTTAAGATGCTTTTGGGAAACCGGGCCCTGGACCAGAGTTAGGTATTGTGGTAAATAAGATGAATCTACCTGGGGTCCAGGGCTGGGGGTGGAGGTAGGCCACCAGCTCCTCTGTCTCCCAGATCACATGACGAGGTCGGGGAAGAGATGATGACATCCTGGAGGAGGAAGGGAAAAGACAGAGGGGAGGAAGAGCGGGAGGAGAAAGAGGGAAATAGAGAGACAGAAAGATGGGAAGTCTGTAATACAAGGACAGTAAGAAGAGATACACACATACCTACTTGTTAACAACATGAAGGAAGTTTCCTTTAAAATTATTCATAAATATTATCCTGCTAACCACTATATGAAGAAGTTTAAGGAAAACATCAACTCAAATTGTTCCTTTTGTAATGACCACCCAGAAACACTGTTGCATCTTTTTTGGCATTGTATTCATGTAAGAAAACTGTGGCAAGACATCAGTAGGTTTATAATTGAACACATTTATGAAGATTTTACACTATTGTGGAGAGATGTACTGTTTGGATTCTTTACATACAATAGAAATAAGCTGAAACATTGATGTAATTAATTTCATTATTCTTTTGGCCAAATTTTTTATACACAAATGTAAATTTACAAACAGAAAACCACATTTTCATACCCTACAAAAAAATACATTTAACTGTAATGTGATATTGTACCCCCTAGCCCCGCCCCTAGCTCGAGTGTCCATTGTTTGTAATCTATGTATGCTTGTGTTCCCTCATGTGCTTTATGTATTGATTTGTTGTTAATAAAAAAATATAATTAAAATTAAAAAGAGTGTCATCATGACATCCTGCACTTTAGGGTGGACCTGTCTCAATCAATTAGATATTTTAAATAGACAAGATGGCGCCATACACATTGTTGAATTACTTAATGGAGCAAAACATGTATTTATTTTGATAACTGAGCATTTTCTACATTCAAACCCACCACCTGAAACTGGACATTCAAGTAAAGGTTGGTCGAGAATTATCTGTGCTACAAACAGTACCTAGCCTGTAACTCCCAGTAATGGATCTCAAAAATGTTTGTCAACCTACTTACGGTACCTTCGTAGAAACCGTGCAAGCAGCATGCAGCAAGAACGTGGGTTCAAAACGGTGTTCAGTCAAAAGAGTTCAGAATGATGGAGGTGAGCGCTGGGTAACAGCGTCGTTTCTACCGTAACAACAACCTTAGTTCGGTCAACTTTCTGTTTCTCGTAAAAGCCGTGTTCGGGAGCATCAAAACCGTGAAGTAAATGCTGACTGACTGATCTACAAATAATAATATCGTTATTTATGATGCAAAGTGATTTGCAGATCAGTCAATCGGCTGCAATGTCGGAACAAGCCCAGTGTTTGCCTTGTCACATGACAGTCTACGGCGATTATGTTTTCATAAAAATGGGGAAGTGTAGTTTTCAGTAAGGACGCCAGGTGGCACTCTAGCATTAGAGGTAAAAGGAGGGAAGGTCGTGTACATTTATGAAATAAAGACTTGGAGGCCTACTTTGATCACGTGTGCATTTCTATATGTTTGCTAACATAATTTAAAAAGCACAACACAAATCAGACAATGGACGGAGAGAAAAACTTTTAAAGTTTACAAAAGAGGAGTACACTAGGAAGACACACATAGTTGGCAATGCAATTGTTTGTCTTTGATGCTGTGTTTATATTCATCATATTACCCAAAATGTTCAAATTATCCGTGACAAGTTTACTTTGTTTATCTTTATTGCTGATTGAGTCGAGGTTTGAAAATATTATTACAGTACCTCAAGTCCTTCCTCCCCAATTCTCTAGAAGTGTAGAATGGCACCATACCACTGGTTCTTTCACAGTGACTCATAGGTTCCATATTACACACCTCTCGCTTACACACACACACACACACACACACACACACACACACACACACACACACACACACACACACACACACACACACACACACACACACACACACACACACACAGAGTCTGGAGACGCTAGTCTAGGGTTACTTTTTATTCATAAACGCATATAATTCACATCGCTTTTATTCATATGGTAGTGTCTACAACGTTACCTCATAAAGACAACCGGTATTTATAAGCTAGTGTTTAAAATGTTGCCTCATTAGCATAGCAGGCATTTGGTAATGATTATAATGTTACCTCACAAGAATAACAGGTATCTATGGTAGAGCGTATCATTTCACTCCATTAACATAGTAGGTATGGTAGTGCCTATAATGTTACCTCATCAGCATAGCAGGTATGGTAGTGTCTATAATGTTACCTCATCAGCATAGTAGGTATGGTAGTGTCTATAATGTTACCTCATCAGCATAGTAGGTATGGTAGTGTCTATAATGTTACCTCATCCTCATAGTAGGTATGGTAGTGTCTATAATGTTACCTCATCAGCATAGTAGGTATGGTAGTGTCTATAATGTTACCTCATCAGCATAGCAGGTATGGTAGTGTCTATAATGTTACCTCATCAGCATAGCAGGTATGGTAGTGCCTATAATGTTACCTCATCAGTATAGCAGGTATGGTAGTGTCTATAATGTTACCTCATCAGCATAGCAGGTATGGTAGTGTCTATAATGTTACCTCATCAGCATAGCAGGTATGGTAGTGTCTATAATGTTACCTCATCAGCATAGCAGGTATGGTAGTGTCTATAATGTTACCTCATCAGCATAGCAGGTATGGTAGTGTCTATAATGTTACCTCATCAGCATAGCAGGTATGGTAGTGTCTATAATGTTACCTCATCAGCATAGCAGGTATGGTAGTGTCTATAATGTTACCTCATCAGCATAGCAGGTATGGTAGTGTCTATAATGTTACCTCATCAGCATAGTAGGTATGGTAGTGTCTATAATGTTACCTCATCAGCATAGTAGGTATGGTAGTGTCTATAATGTTACCTCATCAGCATAGCAGGTATGGTAGTGTCTATAATGTTACCTCATCAGCATAGTAGGTATGGTAGTGTCTATAATGTTACCTCATCAGCATAGTAGGTATGGTAGTGTCTATAATGTTACCTCATCAGCATAGTAGGTATGGTAGTGTCTATAATGTTACCTCATCAGCATAGCAGGTATGGTAGTGTCTATAATGTTACCTCATCAGCATAGCAGGTATGGTAGTGTCTATAATGTTACCTCATCAGCATAGCAGGTATGGTAGTGTCTATAATGTTACCTCATCAGCATAGTAGGTATGGTAGTGTCTATAATGTTACCTCATCAGCATAGCAGGTATGGTAGTGTCTATAATGTTACCTCATCAGCATAGTAGGTATGGTAGTGTCTATAATGTTACCTCATCAGCATAGCAGGTATGGTAGTGTCTATAATGTTACCTCATCAGCATAGTAGGTATGGTAGTGTCTATAATGTTACCTCATCAGCATAGCAGGTATGGTAGTGTCTATAATGTTACCTCATCAGCATAGTGTCACGTCTCTCCTCCTCCTTTACTATTAGCAAGAATGCAGAATGTCATTCACCTATTCACTTCAGCCTATGAGCAAGGCACACTAAGGCAATCCCACCCTGCTTGCTGATTAACCTATGGGCTCACTCGTGCAGTAATCACTTTCCTTTCTTTCAACCAATGAGCACGAATCTAGGGGAGTATTTTTGTCAACTCAAACTTTGTCTCCCACTTGCAGTTTTGCAGCAACCGCCTTTCAACGACCTTCCACCTCCCCACCACCAACTGAAGGCCTGTCATCGTGTCCCCGATATTCCAGCATAGGGCAATTTGTCACCAGCATCTGGCTCTGAGGAGAATTCCACGGAGATGAGGCTACCCCAAACTATTCAATAAAATTACATATTGTATTCTGTCTTTGTTGTCATTCAGTTGAACCTGTATTTGATTTAACTAATTATTTCAGCTCTACCCCTTTCTTCCTCTCTCACATGTCTATATACTGACTGACATGTCCCTAGATGACTCACTCTGATCCCGAGCCTTCAGGCTAATTACCTGATCTCTCGCTCTCGCTCTCTCTCACACACACACACACACACACAGTGTAATTATCTGGTCACAGTGACATTATCTGAGCTCATTACCAGGCTGATGGCTGGGGATTAGGGAACTATATATACTCTCAGGGAAGTAGGGCCATTGCTAACGCTGTCACTACCACTTCTCTGTTACCCCTCAGTCAACTCCGTTTACTCAACCATCTTTATGACGCAGACCAGTGCACTTGTCCTGTGACTGACTGCGTTGAAGAGTTGCTGGGTTAAGTCCTGCTTCAGATTAAAGTTAGCCTAAAATAGACCTACTTGAAAATAGACCTACCAGTCATCTGGTTTTAGACTCCAACATACAGTAGTGAGTGAGAGAGAGCCAGAAGAGAGGGGGTTGGAAAGAGAAAGAAGGGAAGAGGAGAGAGAGGTAGAAAGAGATGATCCCCACTGGGCACATGCTGGTTGAATCAAAGTTGCTTCCCCATAATTTTTGTTAGGTATAGTATTTTGTTCTTTGAAAGGCAAGTGCCTAAAATAAAATTTTGACAAGTCTGTGGGAAGTAGCAATGGACTGCTCGAGGTCACGTCCCAATTAGCACTATTCCCTATACAGTGCGCTACTTCTGACCAGAACCCTATAGGTGCCATTGGGATGCAGTCTCAGTTTCATGGTACTGTAGTCCCTCTTTGAATCTACTCAGTGGACGACAGATACATCTATACTATTCCTTACTCAGACCTTCTTTGCCTTTGTTAACCAATGAGGCCTCTACCTGGGCTCTAGCCAAGAGTTATAATTAACACTACATACCACCAGTAACTGCTATGTGGCTGCGGCCTGATCAAACCTTAGTTTAGGGCCAGTGAATCATGAAACACACACACGCCAGTGAGAATCCCTGTTATTGTGAATGGCTCAAAACACCAAAAGCATACTGACAAAACAACCCAAGCCATTAATGAATGAAGCCCAAAGTGGTTGCTCGGTTGCATTCCAAAATGGCACCCTATTCCCTATGTAGTACACTCCTTTTGACCAGGTCCCATGGGAAATAGGGTGCCATTTGGGATGCAATCCAAATAACAGTAGATTCATGTGGAATGAACACTACAAGTCAAGGCTCATCTTCAGTCAGCCTGCCTTAAAACACTTTGTCGATCCCAGCACTCACACCCATGATCTCCTAATGAGCTATTCAGACCTGGGTTCAAATACTATTTGAAAACGTTCAAATAGAGTATTTGCTTTAGTCTGCCTGGAGTGCCAGGTCACAGGTGGGCCAGTTTTGCACTTTTGGGACTTCTCTATTGGTTCCATTTTAACAGGCAACCTCAATCAAGCACAGATCAAGTATTTGAAATTATTTCAAATGGTATTTGAACCCAGGTCTGGAGCCATTTCAAGTCCCATTTCAAACAGGCATTAATTCCCTGCATGGCATTTGCCTTGGCTTGACATGCCTGTCACTTGTTCTCTCCCTCCATCTAGCGGTTACGAGCATTGGGCCAGTAACTGAAAGGTCGCTGGTTCAAAACCCAGAGCCAGCAAGGTAGTTAAATCTGCCGTTCTGCCCTTGAGCAAGGCAGTTAACTCCCAACAACAACTGCTCCCCAGGCGCGATGACATGGACGTCGATTAAGGCCCCCTCCCCCCCGCACCTCTCTGATTCAGACGGGTTGGGTTAAATGCAGAAGACACATTTTAGTTGAACAACTGACTAGCTATTCTCTCCCTCTCTCTTCTACTCTCGCTCTCTAACTCTAGCTTTCTTTCTACCTCTCTCCCCTTATCGTTTTCAATCTCTCCTTCTCCTTCCCTCCTCTTCTCTCTCCCTCCCCCTTTCTCTCTCTCTATCAGGGCGGTTCTTATCAGGGCCTGTGCAGGAGTGGAAGGCCTCACTACTGTGGACTTGTGTGTGTGTCTGTTCTCCCGGCTTACATGGTTGTAAATAAAGGTTAAATAAATCAACCTGTGATGTTTTACTGCCCAAGCTAAATGTACACATCTGTCTGCCATGTTTCTTTCAACCCACTGAACTCTTTCACACAAACGTTTGTACACCTGGACAGACACTCATACACGTGCACTAGTCTTACATATAGACACACACAAATATTCAGTCTAATGACCTCACACTATTTTCATTGCACATACTCACACACAACACTTTTTCTCTTCCTCACTCACTGACACATGCTGACAACCCACAACGTTTTGCCACACACACACACACACACACAGAGAGAGAGAAAGAGACAAATGTTTCCCCTCAGTCTGTCTGGTTTCAGATAAAACAAATGGGGGAGATAGACAAGAGATTCTTTCCTGTGAGACGTTTTCACAGCTGTGCTTCATTCTTCTCTCTATCCTCCCCCCACTCAGTCTCTTTCTCACTCACACACCTTTCTCTGTCTCACTTCTGCATTTTGGGTTTTGTTCCTTCAGCCAATGGCACGAAAATGTGCCGAATGTTGGCCGGTTCAAACCTGTTTTATAACACTTTCTGAAATAGCTCAACTCGCACCAAGGCTTATTTTCAGAAGATTAGTCTTTAACTTGTTTAATTAAGGACATATTTATTTTTTAAACAAATGTTATTGTAAAACAGCTAATGACACAGTATAAGCAAGGTGTACAGGCTAACCCTTAAGCACAATGACAAACACTGATATTATATGGATTCTATAGACCAGGGATCAACTAGACTCAGCCACAGGACAACTTATTTGGTGGATGGTCAGGGCACCGGAACATCATTATTCATCATTTGTACTCTGAAAATTGACGGAAGCCCAAACAGATATTGTATTTGATGGAAACAATCATTTAAAACCTTTGCTTACAAGATCACGTCTCTATTTATGAGTGGAAATACTGGGGAATAGATTTCCTAAATAACATTTTGAGGTGAATTCCTAGTGATTTGATTACTTTATGCCCCAATTTTTAATGCTAAAAATGTATTCTGAAAAAAATGTGAGGGCCACCAGTTAACAATCCCTGCCTATATATCCTTATATGTTATGGTTTAATAAAGGATAAATTGCTTGTTTAATAATTAAATAACATTTAAAAACAAAATATAAGCTAATCACTCTAAAAGCTCAAACGTGTAGTAGTGTACTTGCCAACCCCTGCATTAGCTATTGCACAATGACAAGTTGTATAGCTGTACTAGTTATAGCATGGATGTTTGCACTACCAACTACCCAGCCATTTCCTGTTTGCTCAATCATGTAAATCAGGTATACCTGGGGCCGTATGTATCGAAAGCCAATCTCGGATCAGTCCTCTTATTCATTGTGATTTTAAATGGAAACTGAACTCAAATGAGCACTCCTACTCCAAGATGCTTAAAATAGACGATATTCACAAAGCTTAGGTTGGCGCTCGAGTGTGGCAGTAAACTTCAAAGTAGGGAGTGCTGATCTAGGACGGTTAATATTTCAGATCAAGATTATATGGACACGAGACATGATCCTAGATCAGCACTCCTACTCGTATGCTTCATGGATATTTTTTCCCAGGACCAGTATCACCTGCCATTCCAGTTGCATAGGCTTAAAATACCAGAGTACTCTTCATCAAATTGATTCAATGTTTACATGGTATCAGTCGTATGTGTACACGACTAGTGCTTTACTAAACTTGCATATCAATTTCATGTGCATTTGTCATGGCATTTAGATTTGCCACTAATAGTTAACATGTACTTCTTCATCCAAATAAAAGATAACAGATCAATTGAGATTCAATAAGGAGCTTTAATAGTAAACAATAGCAAAGCATTTATACAAGCCAAACATGTAGCTAAAAGCTACACTAGAGTTGCCAACTAGGTCTAGGACAGTCTAGTAGATGGATAGTTTCCTACTATCCAGCGTTAAATAAAACCCTGATGAAGCCAGAGTAGAGTTCAGGTGAAGATATATACATACCAAACATAACATTGTGACAGAGGGAATTCAGTGTAACAATTAAAAATCTGCCACAGGGTGAGGCCCTGTTCTGGACTAAAGCTGCATAGAGGATGTCAAAGAGTAGGTGGGGTAACGAGAAAAATGGGGGAAGGTAAGGGATGAGTGGGGTAAGAGTAACAGTAGGGTGACAGTTGGGGGGGCGGGGGTTGTAACTGGTCTTTGAAACTGGAGTATTTTTGGGGAAGGTTATGGGTTGGATCTTGGTAAGTGTGGCCATACTAATTTGTCTTTGTCATAATTCTACATTTTCCTACCTACTCAGTAGCCATGGCCTAGTCAAGACAATACCATACAACACTTGTGTGTGTGTGTATGATAATGTGTATGTATACCAGTGTAACACTGTAATAGGGCTCATACAGAACAGACCAGCATGACTAATGCTCCGCCTGACTAAAATCAGCCCTGCATCTTCTCCCCCTGATAATAATCTCATCAACTTTTCTATCATCTTTCTAGCCATTACCAGACTGCCTTCTCCATTCTCTAATCTTTTCCCAAAGTATGCAAATGCACACTTCCCACCATAGACAGCAAGTATGCAAACGTACACTTTGATAGAAGGGTGGATAACCAGGACGTAGCCCCTCCTCCACAAGGTACTGGATCTCATTCTATGCATTCCCCTTTCTTGCCTTCCCTCTATCCATAATTTCCACTGACTACGCCACACTAACAGTGGTCTTCTTCCTGTTCTTCGCTGAGCGGACCTCCTCCATCAGATCTCGGAGGTACTGGATCTCTCTGCTGATGCCGTCAGCCTTCTCTGCCAGCTCACGGTTCCTCTGCTCCAGCTCGGAACACTCCACACTCAGCACTTCCTGTTCACTCTTCTTCTTCTGTCGGTAACGTGTCGCTGCCGTCTTGTTCTGCGCCATCTTCTTGAGCTTCTTTTCCACGACCTTGGGCGCCCCGGATACTGATTTGACCTTGCCGCTGAGGGTTGTGGGGGATGTAGTCTCAGGTTCAGGTTTGGAGTAAGGTTTGGTCCTGGAGGACCCGGCTATGGAGGGAGAAGGAGAGGGAGATGGGTGGTGAGGAGGGGAGCCGGATACAGAGTCGATGCCGGAGTCGCTGTCATCAGACTGGTCATCACAGCTACTGGAGGCTGAGAGGGTTGATGTGGGGAGGATGGTTGGCTCCTCTTTAGGGGAGAGGACCACCACGAAGTGGCCTGAGGGCAGGAGGGAGAGGACGATAGGGGCGGTGGTCTGGAGGCTGTCGCTGTGCTCAGAGATGATGGTAGTTGGAGTGTGGGTGGTCTTGACTTCCAAGACATCAACGTCCACTTCGCTCCCCAGCTCGAGGGTATACCCCATGGAGAGGGGTGCTGGAGACTGTGGCTCAGACTTCACCACGACCTCTTGATCCTGAACCGTCACCACAGGACCTCTGACCTCATCCCCTACCTCTTCTTCAGGGAGCTCCAGGGAGGGGAGGTCGGCCAGAGGGATGCCCAGGGAGAGCACCTCGTGTGGGGCAGGGATTGGGGCGGTGAAGGGGTCCATCAGGTCTAGGTCCATGCGGGTCTCCAGGGAGGCCAGGAGCTCCTCGGGGGAACTGGGCGGGGCGTCAGAACAACAGGAGCCAATCAGAGAGTCCAGGTCAAAGTCACTCAGGTCTATCTTCTCAGCCATCCAGTCCATGCCCGAAAATGCATCATCTGGGGAAGAAGCAATAAGTAAATTCCATCTAAATATACAACATATTATACTCAATGTTCATGACATGACAATTTTAATAATTATTGTACAGCGATAACGGGAAAAAAAATATATATATGTATTATCTATATAAAAAATTTAAAAAAGTCCTCTGAAACAAGTCCTTTCCCAAACAAAAACAGTCTCTGAAAGACAATATTCCAGTCTAATCATGATTTGAAGGGACGTGGAAGTTGCTGATACTGGATCCCTACTATAAAACCACATTGTTTGCCAAAATGTTTCCAGTCTGTTCAACAGGAGGAAAAGCACCGCTGACACTAGTCTTGTTTTACTGTAATAACCAGGAAATCTGGTACAAACCAGTTTGTTCAGGTGATGGGTGGCTTGTCATCACGTGTGGATGTGCAAACGGGTAATACCGGTAGTTACTAACGACCTCTATCATTAATGATTACCATACACGTTGGTATCGGGCAACTGTTTATGACAAACCGAGCCCAGGGGAGAGCGTAGGTGGGGGATTGCTTAAAATGATAGGTTTAAGCCTAATAGATGTGATTACACCACAGATGGAACCACGTATAGGGTTAGTCAGCAAACAAAGGAGGAGTTTGTATGTCTTTTGCAACACTTGAGCTGTGCGTTTTTGTTGTGGTTTTCTTTTCAGCTGTGTTCTCACCTCTGCAGTCGTTTGTTCCCATGTGGGCATGGAGCAGCTCGCTAGAGTCCAGCCACGGAGTCAACGGCATCAGGTGGTCCTCTACCCCGGACCCGACCTTGCTGCTCCCCAGGAACGGGGGACGAGGGGATGGAGGCAGGGAGTCGGAGGACGAGAGATGTGAGGGGGAAGGAGACAAACTAAACAAAGAGGAGGGAGAGAGAGAAGAGGCAGAAGAATTGGAGAGAGAGAGAGAAGAAGAGAAGGAGGAGAGAGAAGGGGGTAGATCATCCTCTTCATCTTGGTCCAGACGGGGCCCCATGGGGTCAGCCGTCAGAAACCAGTTGTCCAGTAACAGGGCCCCAACGTCCTCCAAGACCAGTTGGGAAGTCAACAGGGACATGACTGCTTCTTCTGGTGGCTGTCAACAGTAACAGGCTACTATAACGGGATAACAGAGAGTCTTCGGACGTTGTCGTCGTTAGGGGGAACGGTGATATCGTGCTGTGGTAGACAACAGCAGAGCTGAGGGTGGTTGGTTTGAGAGAACTGGAAGCAGAAAGGAGAGAGATGGGGGGGGTTACAAATTGCAGTATGACAAGTAGTTCCACAGAGGAGAGAACATTACCTTATCGGTCCATTTACTACATGAGCAACAGAAATGTATTTTGCATATCCCATTCTCTCCGGTAGACATACACATACTGTAGGAGAGAAGGTGGGATAGGGGTGAGATGTCATGTATGACAGGGCCTTAGTACCATCATAGCTAGGCTACATAAAAAGGAAAACAATCAATAAAAATGTATTTATAAAGCCTATTTCTTTTCTTAAATCAGCAGATGTCACAAAGTGCTTACACAGAAACCCAGCCTAAAACCCCAAACAATGCAGATATAGAAGCACGGTGGCTAGGATAAACTCCCTAGAAAGGAAGGAACCTAGGAAGAAACCTAGAGAGGAACCAGGATCTGAGGGGTGGAGATAAAAGAGTACATGGCCTTTAAGGTCAGATCGTTCTTCAAGAATCTCTTCGCCACATGTCATTGTTTTGAGGGATAGGTAATCATATCAATATATGGTGTCAGTTAAATGGTGCTACTCACCGACTACCCTCATTGTAACACCCATCGAGGAAGTTCTATTACGCCTGGGTTGAACCGGGGAATAGTCCTTCACGTCGGGCGAACGCCCATGACAAATCAAACTATAATCTGCACCGCTGTCATGTTGTCAACAAAGGCAGCATGGTGTGTCTTCCAGAAACATACATCGCTTCTCCATATAATAAATATTTAACTCGTTTTCACTTTGAAGGCAGATGCACCATTTATCAAAAGTGAAAACACAGAATCCTACACATCACCCCACATGCTTATTTATGTCACTGTTTTGAGCTGGCTTCAGTTGGACTGAGCAGGGCATCTGGCTCCATGAATGCACCGGTTCAAACTCCTCCCACCCACCGAGGTAGGGACAAATAAACAAATGCCCCAGTGTTAGGAGGAAGTATTTTAAGAGGAAGTATGCGTCTGGGAAATACACATGAACAGTCTGCTAGAGATATCTTGTAAAACCTGTGGTATCTGAAGTTATGTCCTAGTGACCTAGTCAACAGTAACATTCGGTCGTTTCCTGGTAAATTTTAGGTCATTTGTTCAACTAAGTGCTGAAGGAACAAGTCGAGTCAATAACTTTGACTTAATATCTCCTAAAACGCATTAATGTATTTCACAAAATAGTACGAGATATTCTGGTCTAATACTTCAGTGGAAATTCCGCCAGTGCTGGTAAACTCCCCGCCCACCGCCACGGGATAACGTTGCCTAATTTGGTCATGATGTGACCGGTAACACCGCCTCCTCGCTGACTCACTATGGAAACGGAAAGGGGAGGGTGAGGTTACCGCCATTTTCACAACAACCATCTGGTCATGAAAGGAAAGTAGAAAGCGAGAGGACACAAGTACGCCATTTTGAAAGTGCCACGTTGCCATGTCTGGCATAGTAACGTCATCCATTTATGAGCCTGGGTTTAATAACGTTAGTTAAAAATCATAACAAGATTGTTATTCAATATGAGAAGGGGGTAGTTGATTAGTTATGAAGTATATATCGGTTTAAAAATGGCCCACTGTAGATGGCAAGGGATCCACGTGGTTTTATTGTCACTGTGTTGAAAGGCACTGAAACGCCGACACTGAATAACGTTAGCATATGCTGTCTAACGTTGGTTATTTCAGGCAGACAGTTGATACGAGTAACTATTTCCATCGCTGGGTAGGTGCCAAAGACAGCCCAAATCTAGCTGACAGTCTGACATATCAAATATCTGAAGTAAAGATAGCAAACAGTATAAGCTATTGTATTGTAGAGTTAGCTAGCTAGGACGCTAACAACAACTTCCCAAGCCTGCTTGCCAGCCACACCTGTCCGACAGTTGACATGTGACTGACTTAGCATTTTCTGATAAGAAATTCGTATAATTTTTACTTACGCCATTTTGCGTAAAAAAGCCAGTGCTTGACCGTTGCACTGCCGGGTTGTTGCCGCTGCTGGATAAGCCGCTGCACGTTAAACTGCCATTTTGCGAAGGAGAACTGAGCGCTCGGAATGCTACGAAATAATGTTGAATGTCACAGAGAAACAACGGTCGAACGAGGTCACATGATTATTTATAGTCCCGCATCACACCCAAGTGTATCCTTCCGTCAAACAGCGCTGTGGTGTATCACTCCGATCCCGTTACTGCCTCTGATTGGTTTAGATCGTTATTCCGCTCGTTGGAAATAAATAGGTCCAGGGCCATGGTGTGACCGACGAAATGTAGGTCAAATTAACATGTATACATTGAATTAAGATTGAAGAGGAAATTAATGTTTACATAGGTAACTTGTATTTCCAATCTAAAAAGGCCAGTGTATTACGTTTGATTACGTGAAACTTGTTGACCACAAAACGAAGGACTGCAATGTTTAGAGTAGACTACTTCACAAAGTTAGATAAAAGTCCATCTAAGATCGATCAAAATGTATTATAAACTGTCTAAAGTGATAAAATAATTGTTTTTCAGCCTTAATACACCCATTACCTATGGTAGAAAAGGGCACGTTGAATTTCTAGAGGAGTCTCTTTTCCAAAGATTATTTGTCCTCAATGATTCGAGTGTCTTTATTAACTTAACTGAAGACTAATCAACGGTAACTAATCAACAGATTAAAACGAAAATTGTGGTAACTTAATTTCAATTTTATAAACAGATATGGTTTAGTTATATTCTGATGACAACTCATTATTACAATTGAACACATGTCCAATCTCTCCACCTGGTGGTTGAAAAGCCAAATAAAGAAGTAGTGGAGGTCACTGAGTTCTCCATTGTCTATGGTACATCAAACTAGTACCCTATTCCCCATGTAGTGCACTACTTTTGACCACAACCCTATATGGTGCCATTTGAGAAACAGACAATGTTACTGTTCCATTTGACCAGTGGTATTCAAAGTCAGGGTCTAGTGGGTTGTAAAAATAAAAATGTCAATTTATTTGCCATTTTTAACAACACATGTATAGTACAGATATACACTGAGTATACAAAACATTAAAAACACCTGTTATTTCCATGACAGACTGACTAGGTAAATCCAGGTGAGAGCCATGATCCCTTATTGATGTCACTTGTTAAATTCACTTCAGTGTAGATGAAGGGGAGGAGACAGAATAAAGATGGATTTTTAAGCCTTGAGACATGGATTGTGTATGTATACCATTCAGAGGGGGAATGGGCAAGACAGGCACACTGGTTTGTGTCAAGAACTGCAACACTGCTGGGTTTTTCACGCTCAACAGTTTCCCATGTGTATCAGGAATGGTCTGATCAGGCCCTACACCCAAACAAGGGCACTGCGTTCATCCACCTCTGGCCTGCTCGCCTCCCTACCACTGAGGAAGTACAGTTCCCGCTCAGCCCAGTCAAAACTGTTCGCTGCTCTGGCCCCCCAATGGTGGAACAAACTCCCTCACGACGCCAGGACAGCGGAGTCAATCACCATCTTCCGGAGACACCTGAAACCCCACCTCTTTAAGGAATACCTAGGATAGGATAAAGTAATCCTTCTCACCCCCCCTTAAATGATTTAGATGCACTATTGTAAAGTGGCTGTTCCACTGGATGTCATAAGGTGAATTCACCAATTTGTAAGTCGCTCTGGATAAGAGCGTCTGCCAAATGACTTAAATGTAAATGGTCCACCACCCAAAGGACATCCAGTCAACTTGACACAACCGTGAGAAACATTGGAGTCAACATGGGCCAGCATCCCTGTGGAACTCTTTCAACACCTCGTAGAGTCCATTCCCCAACGAATTGAGGCTGTTCTGGGGGGTGCAACTCAATATTAGGAATGTGTTCCTAATGTTTGGTATACGTGACAATATAGAAATGGTTCTTTAGAAAGATGATTTGAAAAAATATAGTTTATTGAGCAAAAATATTGTCTCAATTTTGTTGATAGAGATGTAAATATAATGAATTCAAGGTTATTTGTTTATTACATATTTGGAGGTTGAGTCAATCGAGTGGCGCATTTGTTGAAGTTATTAGTAAAAATATCGACATCTGGAAAAGCAGCTGTCAAGAGTCCTGACAAATCATGATTAACAACCTCATGCCTTCTTATTCACAGACCATCTCAACTATTAATAGAATAAAACATAGGACAGAATAGAACAGATCAGAATAAAATATAACAAAAAATTGTTTATTCTCCTACATATTTTGTATGACTTTTTTATTGCTAATATTTTTGACAAAGTGTAACGTTACTGGAATGTTGAGGAGAGCTTCCAAGTAAGAATTTCACTGTACAGTTTACACCCTATATTATTTTCACCTTACAAATAAACATTGATTTGGCCTTCTCATGCTCTTTCACCGTCTCCTCCACCTCAGAGGAAGAGATTCTTTTCCGCTAGCTCGTCTTTGGCCTCGAACACTTCATCCAGCCCTTCATTCAGCTGCTGAGACACTTTGCGTTTCTTTTTCCCCAAACTTCTACTTCAGTCCTTTCTTCAACTTTGGACCATCCTCTTGCTTCGTGAAGTAGATATCCATGCCCAGAGCGAAGCCTTGGACCATCCTCTTGCTTCGTGAAGTAGATATCCATGCCCAGAGCGAAGCCTTGGAGCATCCTCTTGCTTCGTGAAGTAGATATCCATGCCCAGAGCGAAGCCTGGGAGCATCCTCTTGCTTCGTGAAGTAGATATCCATGCCCAGAGCGAAGCCTGGGAGCATCCTCTTGCTTCGTGAAGTAGATATCCATGCCCAGAGCGAAGCCTGGGAGCATCCTCTTGCTTCGTGAAGTAGATATCCATGCCCAGAGCGAAGCCTGGGAGCATCCTCTTGCTTCGTGAAGTAGATATCCATGCCCAGAGCGAAGCCTGGGAGCACCCCCGATGCCTTATTCTGGCCTCTATGGCTCGGAGTCGGATTTAGCAGTAGTACCACAACTGTCATCGGGGACGGGGAGCGAAGAATCTGAGTCTGGGTCCAAGATAGGGTCTTGGCTGCATTGTTTGGAGGTGTGGCTTGGCCTGGTGCGAGCACCTGTTCTTGACCAGCCCAGAGAGCTGTCATCATCGGTGGAAGTGCATGGCTTGGGACTCCTCCAGTTTACCCTCTTTGCTGCTAGAATCAGCGAACCGGGGCTCGTCGTTCTCGTAGGCTTGTCATTCTCCACACCGGCTGATGGACATTGCTGCATGCTGATACAATGCACCAGCAAATTTCATTGGTTCAGAGATTGTGCCTCTTTTCTCATAGTTGTCGGTTTTAGACGTGGTAAGCAAATTGTTTCAACTCTCTATAGATTACGTTTAGCTAAAATTATATCCACTGTTAGCTAGCTACAAACATGGTAGGCTACTGCCTTAATCACTAATCGTGTCACACACAAATATATTTTAAAACAAACATTTAATTGGCAGATTCATTTTTATAAAATTTTCACAATTGGATAATCCCATAAACACATCACCACCAAGGATAGTGGGATTCGGGAGAAGCAGGAATGGAGTGGGGGCGGGAACAGCAGCAACGCTATGAGCTGGTGGCTGGGGTGCCGCGGGTGGTGTAGTGACCGATCAGGGGCGCCAGAGGGCGGCAACCAATTGTCAAAATGCCTCCCCAAAAATCAAGTGCCGGGCATAATTTTGCCTAGAGGGAGGGCCGGCCCTGATCATTGCACCGGAGAGTACATTATCAGTTATAATATACAGTCCTACAAGGTCCATTGAGAGATTAATTGAAATTTGGAAAAAAAGGAACATGACTAAATCTATGTCTTCTAATTATTTATTTATTCACAACATTGGTTTATATGACAATAGATTTGACAATGGAAAATGTTGCAGTGATTCTGAAACCTGGTAGTGAACTGAAACCTGGTAGACAACATACCAAAATGTTCTATGAATAACAATTTCAAAAAAGTTTTAGACAAAGGGTTCCGTTATGGTTACAACCCTTATGGTCATTTATAGAAACTTCATGGAGAATGATCTCAAAAGGTTATTTATTCTGGTTTAATAGCAATGTTATATTTTTAAAATTCCATCGGTTTTTACTATTGTGTCTATTAACAGAATCAAGTATGCTAGCACTGGAACTGCTCAGGGTCCCTGAGGAGAGAATTGAGAACTACTGACTGTCAACCAGTCTCAATTCACAAGACACTGACCTTAATCATGTAATCGCATAACATCAAGTCCAATGAGCTGCCACCAACATCTTAAATATCACTGGAACCATCACCCTTCCCAAAGAAGCCTTGAGGAAACCACATTTTTGTGTGTGTAGGGCTGTCGATTAAGGCAGAGGGGTTGGGTTAAATGCGGAAGACATTTCAGTTGAGCAGCTGACTAGGTATCCACTTTCCCTTTCTTCATAGGATGAGATTATTTTCAACTAGCTCATATTTGACCTTGATCACTTCATCCAGCCCTTCATTCAGCTGCTGAGCCACTTCGCGTATCTTTCTCCCAAACTTGGACTCCAATCCCTTCCTCAGCTTCGGGCCACCTTTGCCATCCTCCTTCTGGGTAAAATAGATATCCATGCCCAGAGCAAAGCCTTGGAGCATCCCCGATGCCTTACTGCTGGCATCTATGGCACTGGAGCTACCCACTCCTGTCACTATGGCCACCCTGGTTTAGGTTAAGTTTTAAAAACATGCAAATATATAAAAAAAAATAAAGATAATATATTTCCAGACAAGAGTGAATGCAGTATATTATTAAGATCATACCTGACCACTCTGACGGCCTCTGTGTCGACCTCCTGGAGGGTTGAGAGGTTGTGCTTCCTCAGGTGCTCCATGCCCACGTTGATGAACCTCAAGCAGGCTTCAATGTCACCCATCAGGACCAGGTAGTCCTGGAGGATCAACTCAATCTTCTTCCTGTCCTGTGCACTGCTCACCTAAGAGAGATGAAGAATTTACTTTCTGGAATGAAGAGGAGTTGGACAGTGATGTTATGCACAGTACTTCTCAACATTCGTTTAAGTATCTAAGTTCCGAAGGGAACACTTAGTGAATTTATCTGAGTGAGTTTCATGGGAAACTAACTTGGTTCCTAGGCCAAGTTAAATTCCTGGCATCTGTCCAATCAAGCATGAACCATATTAATATATTAAGTGTGCCATCATCCTGCAAATGCTCTATAAATATAGTTTCATTGTGTTTGGATTCTAACAGCTCACTTTGTTAGCAATAACTGCAGAGGCCCCTGTGACCCCTCCAGCTGCAGCTACACCGACACCGACCACTGTCAAGGCCAGTGATGCCCCTAGGGTGAAGGGGGCGAGGATCACCCCTGCTGCAGCCGCCACCCCTCCAACCGCCCCCGTGGCGCCCCCGGTGATGCCAGCAATCTTGGTTCCCTTGGAAACCTTGGATAGAATTAAATTGTTGATTTGAATGGAATGAACTCTAATGGAATTGTAGAATTGTATTTAAATCTGCTTGGGGGTAATTGATGTTAGTTACAGGCTTACATTAAAAATCAAAGGCATTACAAGCGTATACAGTAGTATTCTATAGTGTTCCTACCTTGTTTAAGTTGTCTGTACACTAGACTTAAGTGCTACCTTGTCTAAGTAGTCTGTACAGTAGGTCATCATGCTCCTACCCTGTCTACGTTGCCTGTACAGTAGTCTATAGTACTCCTACCTTGTCTAAGTTGTCTGCGATGCTGATGAGGTCAATGATGTGGTTCTTTAGGGTCTCCCCATGCTTAGTCAGGAGGAGGCTGTACAACTGCAATGCATTCTGGAACCGCTGGGCTTTCTCTTTGAACAGTCTAGAAATAGAAGGTCATCAGTATGGAGGGTGGTTAGTGACAGAATATTCAAATTTACACAATTTTGTTAGCTGGGTCTAAACTAAATAACTTACTTTGCCTCTCCCTTCTTGGCCAGTTTAGGGTCTTTAGACAGATCTTTCCATGCTAAAAAGGCAGAGGAAAATATTAAAGTTGCACCTAAACTATGCTGGAAATTATAAAGTACATTTTGAAGCTGTGATGCTCACGTTCACTTTTCACCTTCTCCCACCATTCCATCAGACGATCTGCATCCTGATGGAAGAATTAAATGAAAGGGTGAAATGAGAATGACAAATGGTTGTGGTCAAACTGTCATTAGTGATGATTCTTTGGGAGGTTCTGTATGTAAATAATATAATACACAATGTGTTGATGCCTGACAGCTTAGTGGAGCTGTTCATGGTTATACATAGGCCCAACAGCCGCGAGTGGTTGTGGTTTCATTCCTGTCTTTTGACCACTTAGGGTTTTACAGTGTATGGTGAAATTTCCAGTCAATTCTGATCGTGGATCAGTTTAGCATATTTCCCCCCCTAATTGTTACTGTTAGGACTGGGGAAGTGGAAGCTGATCCTAGATCTATACCCAGGGGAATCATCACGGAGCAGGTTCTCGGTCATACCTTGATGTTATCTTTTTCCTCTTCACTAATGCTGCTTTTTGAGAGTGTTTTGATTCTGCCTTTCAGAGGGAGTGACTGCTTTAACGGCAACGGAGGAGGTGGCCTTCCACAGTTAACATAGGTTGCACATATCCGTTGTTGAACTGTTACCTAAAACAATAGAAATACAATAAACTTTTTTTCAGGACACTTTGTTTGACCTGTAAAGTATGACACGTCGGGCCGGTTTGCCAGATTAAGATCAAGCCTCGTCCTATTAAAAACTCTTTCAAAAGAGAATCTACATAGAGAATGGTCCCGTGTGGCACAGTTGGAAGAGCATGGTGCTTGCAACAATAGGGGTGTGGGTTTGATTCCAATGAAGAACAAAAAAAAGTTGCTCTGGACAAGAGCGTATGCTACATTTTTAAAAAGCATTATTTAAACAAATTTTTAAAAATCATGGACTAGGCTTAATCTGGGTCTGGGATATCAGGCTGGTCTCAGAATAGACGTAACATAGTAAACGAAAATCAGTGGCACTCAAATGTATATGATATGTAATGTTTGGTATGGTGACATAAGACAGAAGGTTACTTAAGGCAAAATCTAAAGGACGATGGATGGGTTGGCGTATAAGGTGAATGTTGAGCAACCCAACATGTGCATGTTCAAATCGCCTCATGGACAACTTTGCAACTACTTGCTACTTTGCAACTAGTTAGCCAACCTTTACCTCTAGCCTAGCAAACAGACATCTAGCTAACATTCGCATTAGCCACCTAGCCATCTTGCTAACGTTAGCATTAGCCACCTAGCCAACGTCAGCCACCACAAATTGGAATCTTACATATATGTATTGCAATTTGTAACATATTGTAATTCATAACATACGAAGTGAATGACGGCCATCCACAAATCAATACATTTCATACTAATTTGAGTGTCCCAGATTTTTGTTTACTGTTACATCCAACCCCAAGTCCAGGAAGCCGGCCCTTGAAGTATAATGTGAAAAACGTAAAAACAGTATTTGAAGCTGGCTGACTGATCCCTTCAGTTGTCATACCGTACGAGTTTCATGCGTAGCAAAAACCTCTTCATAGATATAGTCATTGGATTCTTCTCTGTCAACAAAGGCAGGCGACCCAAACTGGAAGAACAATGTACAGCTCGGAAAACCAAGCATTAGTGTTATGATTAAATACTGTATTCTCCGTATAGCTGATTCTAATATTTCTACTACTGTACATTGTAGTTACAACCTTTATACACACCACATATGTATTCTATACTGGATTCTTGACATAGCTCACTGTAATATATCTACTGCTGTACTCTGTCATTCTTAATATATCGTGGAAGTTATCCCGGTATACATACATAGATTGCATTTGGATTAACGTCCCAGTGTTATTTGGGTTGTTAATTGGATTTGTTGAGACAATCCTTATTTGTTTGGAATTATACTCCATTGTTAGGAGCTAGTAACATAAGCATTTCTCCGCACACGTTACAACATCTTCTAAACTGTGTACGCGACCAATACACAAGTATTTGATTTAAGCTTAGTGTTAAACATCTGTTCTCTCTGTCTCACCGCACAAGTTTCCTGCGTCGCCAAAACCTTTTCGTAGAGAGGGGGAACGGAGTCCTCCCTGTAGATGACGGCAGGCGGACCAACAGGACAACGCACCACCAGCTGCTTGTTCTGGTCCTCTTTAGCTTCAAACTGAAAAATAACATTCAAGTCATAGTCAGAGACAAAATTTACGTCAAAGTGCACTAACTTCCGCTCAAGACGAATTTCCACTTAGTTGTTCGTTAAATGTCAGTGGGAGACAGAGAAAATGCAACATAAGTGGAAGTTAGGATTCACTCTCACTGTATATGAAAGAGAAGTGTTGCTGCACCAGATGAGATACCTTCTTAATGAATTCAGACACGCTCCCCCCATCCGGAGGGTCACAACCGCCTTCTTGTGGAGGATTCCTTCCCACCAACCACTTATTCTGGGTCACAGGGGGCTGTTTCTGGGCGGTGCCTGGCTTCTAAGATGTCAGTTACAAAAAATAAAAGTGTCACACCATAGTTATATACACACACACACACAAGGTACAAAACATTAAGAACATCTTCCTAGACTGAGTACCCCCACCTCACCCCTTTTGCCCTCAGAACAGCCTCAATTCATCTAGACTCCGCTGCCTCCCCAGTTGTGTCAAGTTGGCTGGATGTCCTTGGGTGGTGGGCCATTGATATACACACAGGAAACGGTTGATCTTGAAAAACCCAGCAGCGTTGTAGTTCTTGACATAAACCAGTGCACCTGGCACCTGCTACCATACCCCTTTCAAAAGGCACTTGACAAAAGTTAAGCCCATTCACCCTCTGAATGGGACGTATACAGTCGTGGCCAAACGGTTTGAGAATGACAAATAACATTTTCAAAGTTTGCCGCTTTAGTGTCTTTAGATATTTTTGGCAGATGTTAAAACGGAATACTGAAGTATAATTACAAGCATTTCATAAGTGTCAAAGGCTTTTATTGACAATTACATAAGGTTGATGCAAAGAGTCAATATTTGCAGTGTTGACCCTTCTTTTTCAAGACCTCTGCAATCCGCCCTGGCATGCTGTCAATTAACTTCTGGGCCACATCCGGACTGATGGCAGCCCATTCTGGCATAAGCAATGCTTGGAGTGTCAGAATTTGTGGGCTTTTGTTTGTCCACCCACCTCTTGAGTATTGACCACAAGTTTTCAATGGGATTTTCCTGGCCATGGACCCAAATTATCAATATTTTGTTCCCCGAGCCACTTAGTTATCACTTTTGCCTTATGGCAAGGTGCTACATCATACTGGAAAAGGCATGGTCACCAAACTGTTCCTGGATGGTTGGGAGAAGTTGCTCTCAGGGATGTGTTGGTACCATTTTTTATTCATGGCTGTGTTCTTAGGCACAATTGTAAATGAGCCCACTCTTGGCTGAGAAGCAACCCCACACATGAATGGTCTCAGGATGTTTTACTGTTGGCATGACACAGGACTGATGGTAGCGCTCACCTTGTCTTCTCCGAACAAGCTTTTTTCCAGATGTCCCAAACAATCGGAAAGGGGATTCATCAGAGAAAATGACTTTAGCCCAGTCCTCAGCAGTCCAATCCCTGCACCTTTGGCAGAATATCAGTCTGTCCCAGAAAGAAGTGGCTTATTTGCTGCACTTCTTGATGCCAGGCCATTCTCCAAAAGTATTTGCCTCACTGTGCGTGCAGATTCACTCACACCTGCCTGCTGCCATTCCTGAGCAAGCTCTGTACTGGTGGTGCCCTGATCCCACAGCTGAATCAACTTTAGGAGACTGTCCAGGCGCTTGCTGGACATTCTTGGGCGCCTTGAAGCCTTCATCACAACAATTGAACCGCTCTCCTTGAAGTTCTTGATGATCCGATAAATGTTTGATTTAGGTGCAATCTTACTGGTTGCAATATCCTTGCCTGTGAAGCCCTTTTTGTGCAAAGCAATGATGACGGCAGTTCATTTGCATGGCAAAGAGGGACTTTGCAATTCATCCAATCACGCTTCATAACATTCTGGAGTATATGCAAATTGCCATCATACAAACTGAGGCAGCAGACTGTGAAAATGAGAATTTGTGTCATTCTCAAAACTTTTGGCCACGACTGTACACAATCCATGTCTCAAGACATTTAAAACAATCTTATTTAACCTGACCCCCCCCCCCCTTCACTGTTTGAAGTGGATTTAACAAGTTACATCAATAAGGAATCATAGCTTTAACCTGGATAGTGTATGTAGTGGAAAGAGCAGATGTTCATAATGTTTTGTACACAGTGCGTTCAGAAAGTATTCACACCCCTAGCCATTTTCAAGTCTTGCCATAGATTTAAGCCAATTGAAGTAAAACCTGTCAACTACAGTAGGCCACTGAGAAACATTCAAAGTTGTCTTGGTAAGCAACTCCAGTGTATATTTGGCCTTGCGTTTTAGGTTATTGTCCTGCTCAAAAAGGTGAATTTGTCTCTGTTGAAAAGCAGACTGAACAAGGTTTTCCTCTAAAATTTTGCCTGTTATTAGCTCAATTCTATTTATTTTAAGAAATCCCTAGTCTTTGCCGATGACATGCATACCCATAAATGATGCAGCCACCATGCTTGAAAATATGAAGTGATGTGGTGTTGGATTTGCCCCAAACATAATGCTTTGTATTCAGAACCAATGTTCCCTCTGAGCTGCATGCCTGCGCTTGCTCGCAGCTCCCCCGGGACTGCAGCACAGAAGATATATCAGTGCACACAGAGAAGCATGAGATTGAACATCACTCAATTTTTCGAGTTTTCCCCCTTAGTGTTACATATCCACATTTCCCATTTACTGTGGGAGTTGTGATCAAATCAACACGATATTAGCCACTTTCAATTTAACATATCGAAATAAAAAACAATCTATGCAAGAGATTGTTGTAGGCAGAACGCATCAAAGTAGAATTCTATAGCATTGACAGGCACGACCCATACTCTACACAGACCCGTGCGAAATAACCAGATCAGAGCTGCAGTAGGCCTATATGCAAACAGATTCATTGCCATATATAGATCTGTGCCATTCACTTTGAACTGAACTGTGTTGACAGCATGAGCAGTCATGAGTAGATGTGCTTGAAATCAAAGCGAGAGCTACATATAGTGACAATGCATTTTATTTTGTAAAGTGGCTTCTTCTATCAAACACCAGAACATTTTCAGTCACCTTGTCTGAAGGACAAGTGGATAAACAGGTTAATGTCAAGCCCTGCATTTTTTTTTTCAAAAGTCTCATGGAATGTAGGCCCACATTGAACACCACACATTAGCTGCTACTGTAGGCTGAATGATAGAACAGCTATTTCCATGTTAAAATGTAATGGGATACATCGTCTTCATTGTTTTTGATTGTAAGCCCCTCTAGTAAGCCTTCATTATAATGAAATAGTCACAGTAGCCTACTTGACCACTTTAGTTTTAAGTGGGTACAGCCTCAGTGTTCTGCACTCAGCAGACCAGACATACTCACTGATGCTACTCTCTGCCTATTGTCTACTTAGCTTATTCATGCCTGTGTCAAAATACAACACTACCCATTTAAGCAAAAAAATTAAATCTAAAAAAGCTTTTCAAAGATGTCCAGAAATGCGTTTTGTGCTCTTGTAGGAAGCAATCACTCCCCCATTGCTGACTACAAATTACCTAGAACTGGGCTCATAACCAATTATCCTTTGCTAATTTTGAACACGTGTCGCTACATGTTCCTCAAAACAAGCCATTTACTCTTGCGTGGTTCGTTTTGTTTCGGTACGCTGCATTGAAAGTGGCTAATAGTGTTGATTCAATCACAATTCAAACAGTAGAAAGAAAGGTTTTTAGTGTTAACGGGGAAAACAGAAAGTTCAGTGAAGTTCTCTTGCTTCGCTGCTTACAGAGAAAGTCGCCTGTATATAGTATGCTATATTTTTTGTTCTACGTTATTTTGTAGTATTACATTGTTATTGACTTCTGAATTGTTGGGGGTTAGACCTTCAAGAAAGGCATTTCACACGTCTACCAGCTCTCACGTCAGAATTAGATGTTCATCCATGTTTCTCAAAACATCAACTTCTGAATTGTTTAAGGTTAGGCATTCACTCCAAATGGTTATGGCTTAAAACTAAAATACAGAAAACAACTTTATTGTTGGATTCTAACATGAAGCCTTTGGCATCAGGGGCAGATGCTTACGCCATCCCCAACGCCCGAGTAAAACTGAAACCTTCTCGAAGGTAACAGCGCTCACTGTTGCCCCTAGTGGCCAGGTTCCACTTCATTTCCCAACATCCTCAGACATAGATGGACATTGAATACTGACTTGTATCACGGGTGACCTGACTGGTTGTCAATGGTTGATTCCAATTCATTGATTTATGGACAGTCTCTTACTCTGCCTCTATCAACCCCTGGACCGGATGTGTGTGAGGGAGAGGAGGGACCATAGCTCCATCTCCTCTGGGGCTTACTCTCCTCAGGCTTGCTCATATTGATTTTCCTGGGGTGGGGCACTGGAGGTGGAGGCTGTGGGTGAAGAATGTATGGGTGGGTGTTAAGATTCATACTGTATGAGAGCAAAGTAAAAGAGAAGAATGCATGTTGCTGCATCAGGTGAGATGCCTTCAGACACTCCATCCTGAGGGTCACAACCACCTTCTTGTGGAGGACTCTCAACTATCCCTTATTCTGGGCCACAGGGGTCAGCTTCTGGGCGGTTCCTGGGTTCTAAGAATTCACATATACAATAACAGTTCCACACTATAGTTATATACTGTACATCATGGTATACCACTGCAGTTCTAATATAAATACATTTGAGTCCATTTATATTTCAAACCATAGGTGTCTCAGAGAAGACTTCGGTGGAGAGCCATGGTGGATGTCCTACACTCCCCAGGGGGCCAAGAGGATGAAGTCAGGTGAGTTATACCATAGTTAAAACTGCAGTTCAAATAGTAAGGAATGCAAGTCAATAGCAGTGTCAAAAGTAGTGCACTATATAGGGAATAGGGTCCCAAATGGCTCCTATTCCCTACATAGTGCACTTCTTTTGACCAGGGCTCATGTTGTCAATGGTTGACAGTCTCTTACTCTGCCTTCACCAAGCCCTTGGACAGATGGGTCTGAGGGAGAGGGACCATAGCTCCATATCCTCTGGGGATCACCTTCCTCAGGCTTGCCCATACAGATGTTCCTGGGGTAGGTCACCAGAGGTGGAGGCTGTGGGTGGAGGAGGGGGGGTTGAGAATGTATGGGTGGGTGTGAAATAGAAGCAGCTGATCGGACAGTGAGGAGGAGACCAATAAACCTGGTACAGAAAATAACAGGACGTTGGCATAAATACTTTAATAAATCAAAATAATCTCTGTATACTAGCCAGGCAACAACTCTTGGCCTTTAAGAAAACTCAGGTATGACTGTACTCTACCCAACCTGTTACCTGCCCAGCCTGCTCTCCCACCAGCAAAGACCAACTGAGCACCTAACTCCCAGTAGGAATGTTCCATCACGATAGCCCCAAAACACATCTACCATAAATGCATCATTTATCTTAAGTAAAATGTTATCAATGCAATAGTTCTAAATCTGCCTAAATATGTTTGTTTTTGCAGTGGTAAAGGAACCCTGGATGTAATTGCCTTGTCTATCCAGTTGGACGAGACATTTCAGCTGTTGACACTGCGCCTGGCCATTCCACCCCTTTCACTTTCAGTCTGACTTTTTACATTTAGATTGTGTGAAAAACAAAATGCATTTATGGTGACACAAAAGATAACTACAAACATCTGTCAAACACTGTTGCTGCACAATGTTAGATCCGACTGAAAATTATAAGCTTATCAATTGCACTTCAGTCATAAAGCTCCACAGGTAAATGAAAAAGTTCCTTACCTTTGCCATCTCAGATATACCAGTTTCCCCTGAACGTCTCTGGATATTCGTCTTGTCCCACGGTTTACCTCATACACTTCCTCTCCTTTCTCCACTCACAATAGGAGAGACTTCTTTGTGTGCATCAATCTACTATTCGGAGGGCAGTGCCTAGAAAAGCAGGTTTTTCTGCATCAACTTGATAACACCATGCAACGGGGCCTACAGAGTCAGTTATGCAGCGTTTCCCCAACCCTGGTCCTGGAGTAGCCCCAATAGTACACATTTTTCTTGTAACCCTGGACACGCACACCTGTTTCAACTAATCATCAGGCCCTCAATGAGTTGAGTGAGTGTGTTTGTCCAGGGCTATAAACTGTATTGTTGGTGGTACTGGAGGACCAGGGTTGGGAAACACCGCCAGATAACTGTAATCCCCGGTGCAGTTATACGGTACACTTTTACAAGGCCCATTGAGAGATTCAGTGAAATGAACATGACTACATCTATTCTCTTTTAATGATTTGGTTCACAACGATAGATTGGACGATGAAACCTGGTAGCCATTCTGATGCACAACTGAACCAGACTGAATATACCCAGTTGGTCTCACTAATGCAGGGTCTCCCAGACCAGGGGTGGGTGCGAGAGAAAATGTGCACTTGGTTCATAGAACCGGGGTTACATTAGTAAACTCCGGTTGCCGCTAGTTGAGGTCGTAATAAACAGAGCTTTATGTTCTTCCTGTGTAGAGACAGTGTACTTTTACATTGAAAAAAAAATGCCACTTGGGGCCAATTTCCTATTTAGAGCTGACTGACTGTGATGCTTTCATTGTCTCACCGAACACATTTCCTGTGTAGCTGAACTGGACTCCTCTCTGTCAACAATAGAAGGTGGCCTGAGAGGAGTAAAAAAAAGTTATTTAAATCATTTCAGAGACCATGCACTCTGGGGAGAAATGTAACTTACACTCAAGTAGAATGGTCATTTAGCCATGCATTTAGCCATGCATTTAGACATGCATTTATGTCAATGGGAGACAAAGTGAAAATGCAGTTCAAACAAAGGTAAATTCCATGTACAGTGAGAATACAAAACATTATGAACACCTCTTTCCATACATAGACTTCACCTGGTCAGTCTACGACCCCTTATTGATGTCACATGTTAAAATCACATCAAATTAATGTAGATGAACCAGAGGAGTCAAGTTAAATAAGGATTTTTAAACCTTGAGACATGGATTGTGTATGTGTGACATTGAGGGTGGATGTGTAAGACAAAATATTTAAGTGTCTTTGAACAGGGTTTGGTAGTAGGTGCCAGGCGTACCGGTTTGTGTCAAATTTTAACGGTGCTGGGTTTTTCCACACTAGGTTTCCTGTGTGTATCAATAATGCGCCGCCACCTGAAGGACATCCAGACAACTTGACACCTTGTAGAGTCCATAGCCTGAATATTGAAGCTGTTCTGAGGGCAGAGGGGGTGGGTTGATTTGGATCTCTTGAGTTATGGACAGTGTCTTACCCTGCCTTCACCAACCCCTGGGTCAAGTGTTTCTGAGATACAGAGGGCGAACCAATTCTCCATCTCATCAGGGGGTCACTCTCCTCAGGGTTGCCCAGAAAGCTTTTCCTTGGGTGGGGCACCAGAGGTGAAGACTGTTGGAGGAGTGGGTCTGGGTATCTGAACATTTCTACATAATGTGGATGCTCTACCAGGATTACAGAATCTTGAATGAAATGTGAATAATGATAATATACTAACCTCCAATGTTATTGGTGAGAGGTTAGCATGTCTTGGGGGTATGATATTTGTGCTTCAACTTTCTTACTCATTATACAGGATTATCTGTAATTATACTAGCATCAACATTATGTAGAAATGTTCAGAAACATTCTATTCACAAAATTGACTCCAAAATGACAATACGTTATTTACCATCATTTATTTTGCAAGTTCAGTATCTTCATCCATCGCAAACAGCTTCGATAACCGTTACTACTTTAATCTAAATATATTGGTAATTAGACAACTTCTAAATATTATGCAGCAAAAACAGCGACATCGGATTGTAGTAACCTTATGTGCCTGTTGGGACACAAGTCACGTCGGATTTGACGTATATCTACTTTGTTTGACCAGCTTTTTTGACCGGCCGCTAAGGAAGGCGTCCTATGTCCCACGGTCTGTATTCCATCTACTGCACGTATGGTACATTTCCAAATATTCTCATTCAGTCAACACATGAATTGTTAAATCCAAGCAGCCTCGGAGTCCTACTATTCCACAGATAAGACGCTTACCATTTCAGATGTCAGTCTTTTATCACAAAGCAGTTTCTCACTGATCTACTCCCAACAGAGAGGAGACTGGTTCATTTATGTGCTGCACCTGCGATATACTTATTCGGAGGGCAGTGCCTATAAAGGCAGGTCTTTCTCCATCATCACCTTGATTGATCACTGACTTGAGAAGGTCATATCTAGACTGGATACAGCTTTTGTCAAATTTGACATCAAACGTTGATAGTTTTTAGCTAACTCTTTTCCTGACCTTAACCTAATTCTCATAACCAGAGCCAGATAGAGGCTACAACCCATAGGAATCTCCATCCAGTTTACTATTTTAAAAGGGTGGAATCCCTCAATTGCACTGCTCATGCTAAAACTGCATTTTGGCTGCTAGAGGCCTCTATCATTCTCTATGGCCCACCTCTTAGTACATGTCACTGGGTTGGAGTGTGATGCCTTTAAAAGTCACTGTTACATTGTTTGACCTCACTGTGCTTGCACCATATTTAATTATGTTGTTAGCCTACCTCCATCCAGAGCCATGTAGGTTATTAAGGCTGTGTTTACACAGGCAGGCCAATTCAGATATATTTCTTACACTAATTGGTCTTCTGACCAATCACATCAGATATTTTTTACAGCGGATCATTTTTCAGAGATGATTGGTCAAAAGACCAACTAGTGAAAAAACAACACAGCCATTGAATCTGATCTTTTCACTTCCGATTCATACCACATCTATATGTGGATCTCAATCCTGGTACGAACCCAATCCTCCATAGATCTCGCCAGCTTGTAGTCCTAAAAAAACAGAAATGAGTTACCTGTGCTTCGTTCAGCCATTCCTATGGGGGAAATTAATTGGCAAAGAATAGGGTTTTGGGATAAATTACGAAAAATAAGGTCTGAGGTTAACACAGGCTTAGGAGATCTTATACATTTTGTTCTATGAGATAATATCCGTCAGTTAACATAACCTTTATGAATTATGAATCCTTATATGATTATATCAATTCTTCAAAATGTACAAAAAAGTGACGTTAGCTGATAAAGATTCCCATAGAACGTATAAGATCTACTAAGCCTGCATTTACCACAGACCTTATTTTCGGTGTTTATCCAAAAACTCCATTCATTTTCCAATACACCCCTTTTACAATAGGCAACACACGGACGTCACGCGACTCTTGGCTGTAGTAAGAAAGCCATCGCCAACTGCGCTCATTCAACATAACCAAGATTTACGTTATTACTTGTAAAAAAATACATTTTTGGGGTTCACATACGCTTACAATTATGTTTGGATTCTAGCTCGATGAGTTGCTAATATTATATTTCGTTGTGATCTTAGCAAAATAACTATTTTGGATGCAGCAATTGTTAGCTAGAATGCTAACGCTTATTGACATAGGTTGTAGCAAAAGCTCGCCAAAGAGCCCTTTTACTGGTTGAAGTGTAATGCAGTTGATTTGCGAAAATGACAAACATATTAAGCAGGACATTTATATGAGACTTAAACCCCAATTATAATTCAAAAGTAGTTTGAAATGCACTCATAAGCAACATGTAAATAGCATTTTTTGTTGGCGTTCTATGAGAACTCCCCAGTGTTCTGCCACCGACTTACGCGCATCGCCCTCGTGGGGCAATACTTGTAAACACAGAAAGGGTTCAATAGGTGTTGGGCCAACGAACCATGACTGAGTTAGTGCATACAAAATTACGCCATTGGGACTACTATTACTTGCTCTCTATATGCGAACGGTCTGGACACTCAGATCAGATTTTGTTTAAATTATAAATTATTATTATAGATTATTTTTTACAACCCGTCGTTACCATGACAAACATCAAATTTTAAAGGAACAGTGGAATCTGCTATTTCAGAGGATACATTAAGTGTGAATGTGCATATCTGATATGGGTCACGTGTGGACATTCAGAAAAAAATATATTGTCTATAAAGAAAATCAGATTTGGGTTTTTGGGGTGGCTGTGTAAACACAGCCTAAGAGAGTTGGGCAAATTCATAATGGAATTCTCTAGTCTACACCACCGATTAAAGATGATGCACTCCCATCACCATTTATCCTCAGAATTCAGCTTATTCAAATTCAATCCATTGGTCGACCACAGAGCTTGTAACACCAGGGTCGTGGGCTTGATTCCCAGGAACACCGATATGTAAAATGTATGCACACATGACTGCATGTCGCTTTGGATGAAAGCGTCTGCTAAATGGCATATACAGCATAATGAATTGTTTCATGGGAATTTCTATTGCCTTTGTAATGATGTCATTATCAATGTTACATTGTCTGACCTCACTATGCATCATCTTCGTCCGTCTAATTACTTTGAGTGGGTGGGAGTATCATGCATAGACAGACCAGCGTAAGTCTGACTTACAGGGGCTATACACCCAGAATATGCTATTCCGTTCTTTTGAAATACATTTTATCTGTATTATGTTTCTTAGTTAAGATGTGCCTAAACAATGGATCACTTTTGTGATGGTCAATATTAAATGGAAGTATTACTGTTTAAATGTAGCGGTTCCAAAGGCACACATCAGCGACTTGTATGGCCGGACAACACGTTTATGTTCATGGTAAATAACTGTGACAGCGCAATGATTTGCAGGACAGTTAACGGCTAACACAAATGTCATGACCGTCACACCCCTACTGCTGCTTCAGTTTGTGTCGGCTTCATGACAGTGTTCTACATACCTTTATTCATCGTTTACAAATCAAAGGGACACGACATTTACTTTCTGAAAATTCACTTAATTAAACAGCATCCTCTAGTTCATTGTGCTTTCATCTTTTCAACACAAGGAAACAAGAAATTCTCTGAAAATCAATTTGAAGACAAGTAGAAAATGAAGTTTTAAACAATACTTTTGTTTCTCTGAAAGTTGACTATTTTCTCCTGCATGAATAGAACAAGTTGGGAATGAGCCTCAAGGCCACTTAACAGTCACATGTTGTCCATGTAGCGCAGTATCACATTCCAAGTCCGAAGTGAAGTACTTTGGACAAAAACTAAAGTCAGTCAAGTGTCCGATCTCTTTACCAAGTCCTCATTGGCTCTGGAACTGAACCCTGAACCCACATTCTCCCATGGATTTAAAAGGCCCAGTGCAGTTCAAAATGTGATTTTACTGTTTTTTTCTCCCCCCTCTCCTAGGAGGTTGGAATAATACTGTGAAAATGCCCTGTTAGAGTAAGCTGTTTGAAAAGACTGCCTAAAATGTCAGCCTGTTTTGGTGAGATGGAGTTTTGGCCGTCCTGGTGACATAACCAGAAGGTAAATAAGAGCGTTCCAACCTCTCTGCCAATAACAGCTAGTTTTCTCCCTCCCCACTCAGACCACTCCCAGACAGGCATGGGAAGATAATTGTTTGAGAAATTGCTCTTTTCTAAGAAGGTATTTTTGTTTTTAAATAACACGGTCAAAAATTAACAATCACAGTAAGATACTTAATTGTTACCCATAAAATAGTCAATATTGAAATACAGCTGCATTGGACCTTTAACAATGGTGAAATTAGCAATCCATGGCAAGGAGTGTGAAGCGCACACCTCTGGAATTGGAATGCAGCCTAAAGTCTCTGGAACTAGAATCTGTCTAGTTACCCTCCTCCACAGTTCTGCCAAAGTATTCCTTCTGGAACTGTTGGAACTCATCCTCTGTGAACACAGACTTCTCCCCGGAGGCTTTCTTGACCGTGCGGTCCGGACGGTGGCGAGACTGCCGGCCCGAATTCTGGTTGACGATCTGAAGGGGAATAAGAGGGGAGACAGTCTAAGAAATGAAGATGATGAAGACTATGTGATTCACCCATAAGAGGGTCACGTTCATTAGGCGCTTAGAAGAAAAGTGGACTGAAACAGGGATAGGACCTTTCCAATAAAATTAAATAAAAAACACCACATTTTTGCTTCCCGTTTCAAAATGTTAAAACATTTTTCCGTTACAACGAACACAATCCACATGTATCTACAGTTATTTTACCAAAACAATCAAAAGTCATGACAGGGACCAAAGACCTCAACCAACTATCCTCCTCCGTAGTAGTTAGAGGGCATGACATTTGAACTGTCAGACTGTCTCTTACCTTCATAGTGTCGGAGTCTGTAGCTCTGAAGCCCGTCCCCAGGAAGTACAGCAGGTTGGAGCTCAGATGGCTCTTCCCCTGCTTCTTCCTGAACTCCTCTGGAAACAAAAAAAGACATGACATCACAGTTCAGAGGTCAAGACGAAGTCCATGACACAGACACTAAATGATATGACCTGAGGAGTTTGCACAGAAGGCCTACGCATAATCTATGGAAACACAAGATGGAGACAAAAGAGGATGGTAAGGAGTCGGCCCATGAGGCTGACACACTGACACCCTGTTTACAGACAGACTAGAGACCAGGGTTCCTCAACTGGCGGCCCGTGTGATTCTATTGATTTGATTAGCGGTTTATTATTGGACAGACTGTAAAAACAAAAGCCAATCAGCTCCAAGTGATTTTCATTGTCAAGTTCCAAAGTATTCCCACATATAATAAAGAGTTACTGTATGTGATCGTATATAAATGTAAGCAAGGTTTGAAATTATTATGTTTTAGTCATATATTAGATGTTTGGACTTCTTGTGGTCAATTTTCAGCAGTGGTTGATAAAGTCCCCAATTGTCATTCTTGAGTAAAAGTAAAAAGACACCTTAATAGAAAATGACTCAAGTGTACTTAAGTATCAAAATGATTAATAATTTCTAATTACTTATATTAAGCAAACCAGTAGGCACAATGTGTTTTTATTTTATTTACAGATAGCCAGGGGCATTTTCCAACACTCAGACTGCTAGATCAGAGGCAGTAGTAATGACAAGGGATGTCCTCTTGATAAATGTGTGAATTGGACCATGTTCTGTCTCGCTAAACATTCAAATTGTAAAGAGTACTTTTGGGTGTCAGGGAAAACCTATGGAGTAAAAAGTACAGAATTTTCTTTAGGAATGAGTTTAAGTAAAAGTAGTTAAAAATATTACGGTAAAGTACATATACCCCAAAAAAACGACTTAAGCAAAAAATACTTTAATGTACTACTTAAGTACTTTACACTACTAACTTGCAGTCTATAAATTATTTGTAATTATGTTTTGACCCCATGACCATCTGCTCAAGAAAAAATAAAATTCTAAATTGTCACGTGGCTGAATCTAGTTGATGATCCCTGGATGAGACCATGAGGCTGGTACACTGACATCAGCTTCACAGACAGACTAGTCCCCTCAAATGCAACTGGGGACCTCAAAGCCAGTTACATTTTTTCATTGTTCCCCTCTAATCTGGGACTGATTTAGACCTGGGACACCATAACACAAAGTCATATAGGGTATAGTCTTACACATATGAGAAACAACATTGGGTGTGGATACCATGGGAACATGTGGGTCTGAACAAGTGTGATGTCATTAATGTTTGTGGAAATGTATTCATGTAAATGTTAAGTTGTTTATTGTTTTTGTCTATGAATGTTTTTCTGTAAAAAAATTAAAAAAATGCAACAAAAAAGTTAAATAAAATATTACAAGAAAAATAGACCTGGTACACCAGGTGGGTATAATTAACTATCAGGTAGAACAGAAATCCAGCAGACTCCGGATCTCGTAGGGTAAGAGTTGAATTCCCCTGGACTACACCAAGAAGCTGATACACTGACAGACTAGTTTCTTTCTTCAGACACACACGTCAACATATAGCTAAGAGAAGAGCATGATCCTCAACCCAAGAAAAAACAAAACATTCTAGCTAGTTGCCAGAACATAGAAATAGCATGAACAGAGACCATAGCAATAGAATAACTAGACTATATTTATATGGACCAGACCATCCCCTACACAAATGAATGCGTTCGTTTTTCTGCACAGTGCACAGAAATACTTTGTGCCTCTGAACGCGTTGGTTGAGCCACTCACCCACGGCAGACTTGATCCTCTTGTCTTTGACGGTGGCCTTGCTCTTCCCCGGACCGAGACGCCCCTGCAGCCGCCGGACCTGCCTGCTGACGCCCTGACGGTTGGTGCTCACCAGGCCCATCACCTCAGCCTTGCTCGGTGTGTGCTTCTTCTTGGCCGCGCTCTTCTGCTTCTTGCTACCATCTGACACTGCGGAGGGAGAAAGGGCGAGCGAGAGAGAGAGACATTTTGGACTGCTTATGTTATGTGCTCATGTGTGTGGTGTATGTGGTCTGTCTAGGAATGTTTCACATGGGCTAATAGGTCACTGGTCACATGTGAATAGGCACACAGTGGTGACCAGGAAGTGTCAGCACAGATGACACCACTTTGCATAGAATAGATTCTGTAACAATGTGAACCCTAGCATGGTCCAAACACACCAAAACAGTCGTGAAGAGGGCAGAAAGCTGAAAAGATTTGGCATGGGCCCTCAGATGCTCAAAGTTCTACAGCTGCAGACATCTCCTGAACAGCTTCTATCCCCAAGCCATAAGACTGCTTAACAGTTCATCAAATGGCTACCCGGACTATTTACATTGACACCCCCCCCCCCACTTTTTTTTGTGCACTGACTCTGCACACTCACAAATACTGACACTCGCAACACACTACATACATATACACAAACAATGCATACGCTCACACACACAGATACACTTTCACCCCTGCTGCAGCTACCCTGTTTATTATCTATGCTGATTGCCTATTCAATTTTACCCCAAACAACATGTACATATTACTACCTCGTACACCTGCATTGACTCAAATCAAATGTTATTGGTCACATACACACGGTTAGCAGATGTTAATGCAAGTGTAGCGAAAGGCTTGTGCTTCTCGTTCCGACCATGCAGTAATATCTACCAAGTAATCTAACAACTCGGTACCGGTACTCCTTGTATATAGCCTCCTTATTGTGATTCCATTGTGTTAGCTACTATTTTTTAAATCTAATTATATATATATTTTTTTTCCCTTACTTTTTAACTGCAGTGTTGGGGAAGGGCTCATAAGTAAGCATTTCACGGTAAAGTCGACACCTGCTGTATTCGGCAAGTGTGACAAATACAGTTTGATTTGAAGAATGGTGCATTCAATACGCATTCTAGTGAGACAGAGACTGGTCTCACTACAACACGCATGAAATGCACCTTTCTTTCACGTTGTAACATTTCGGTATTTATATTATGCAAAGTATGTCATTTATCTGCAATAAATAGGAACATCATCGAACTAAAGATCTAAGTCTGGAAAGCCAATTGAATTGTCATAAACTGCTGTCAACCTGTGCCTTTGGTGTTTAATAGATAGCTATAGCTTCGATGCGACCAAGAGAGTATTTACATAGTGTCCAGCGCAATATAAAAACTATCTTGGTTGCATCGAAGCTAACATAGCTAGCTCAGTCATTCCTACAATGCGGTGCCATTTGGACCTTAAAACACATACATGTATATATATTTTTTCCTATCAGAAAAGGGATGTTTGACTTTCCCAAAAACAGATTGTCAAACTCAGGACCTTTTTGGATGCATTCTCCAAATTGTTAGATGCATAATCCTAACTGGGTTGACATTTTTAGCCTAAATTTGCCATCGTTCTGTGAATGAGCAAGATTCAGCTCGCATAATGGTGAACACTTGAACAGGATTTTAACTTCTCTATTATTATTTTTTTTCTCTCTATAATTTAACCTGACAGGGTGAACATTTATGAGTTGGACCTACAGACTAACAACATGAAACATGGACAAACCGATAAAGCTGAGTGTTTATATTTATTTAGCTTTGTACCATAGTTTTCCCATCAAAGAAATTATGAAATTTCCCGAATGTGGTGTCATTGTAGGAAGGGGTTGTTTTCTTAAATGGAGAATTACAACAAACAGGGTGGAAAGTGATAACAGGGAAACACAGAAAATATATCATAAATACAATGATCATGAATAAACGTTAATGATTAAAGATGTTATAGTTAAATATTATGGGTTATATTTCTTGTGGAAGTACATAAATGACACCTGGGGCCTTGACAAAAACACCAACATCCACTGACATTTATTTTTTTAAATGCATAAAATGTCCTTTCAGAATCCATATTTTTGTGTTTTAAAGGTACAAAACACTTGGCATTATACGTAAAGCCTTTGGAATCCACACTTTACACTAAATAAGAGTGTAGGGGCAGAAAATGCACCTCAAAGTAGGAATGACCCAAATAGCTAATGAAACCGTGGTTACTGTAGATAATTTACCTTTTATGTCATCGCTTAGCAACTCCAGTCCCTTCCGAATCATTGATGCCGACATGTTGATATGCACTTCACTTTTTAAATAACAAACATGTGAGTAAACGTTAAGATTTCTCCAGCAGATCTAGCAAAACTATCTTGCTTCTGTAAAAAAATAACATGTGAGTTCAACATCCGGCGAAGAGTGTTTGGGGATCACTACTCGGGTGAAAACTATTTTCAAAGTGCCCCATCACAAAATAGTTCCGGATTGTTGTCAAAATACCTTTCGCTTTTGGAAAAAATGATGACATGTCATAGAAAACACATAAGGTCATGTTAATGAGGTTATTTAGCCGTATTATTATTTAAACATGATTTAAATAATGCTTTATAAAGTTCATGATCTGGTCCTATTTGAATTGGTTGTGGATACGGTGGGAAAATGTGGGACTGAGCAAGTCTGATGCCATTAATGTTTTTGGAAATGTAAGTAAATGTTAAGCTGTCATATGTTTTTGTCTATATATGTTTTGGTAAATAAAATATTACAAATTACGCACAATTCCATATGAAAAAAAAAACATGACAAAAATACCGAGTAGCCAATTTATATAAAGTTGACTTGCTGTTAATTTTGATGAATGTCTGTTGGCCATATGGTAACGCCCCCATTCATTTTCAGCTGTAACTACAGGCTGTGCATTGGGGGCGTGTTATTTCTCTTGGGACAGCTCTCGCTCTCTCTCCATTAAACCAGTTTCTCGTTCTACCTGTATCACCTTTGCAACAGTTGGGAATTACACGTTCAACCATGGCGCTCCAAGCGAGGGCTATCGTCGCATCCAAGTGGCTTCTCGATGCCGTCAAAGACCAACGGGTCGGACCCAAACTCCGCGTCTTGGACACGTCTTGGTACTTACCCAAACTCAGGCGCAACGCCAATAGCGAATTCAAAAAGAGGCATATCCCGGGTGCAGCCTTCTTTGACATAGACCAGTGCTGCGACAAAACTTCTCCGCTGGATCATATGCTGCCATCTGAGCGCATTTTTGCAGATTATGTTGGAAATTTGGGAATTGGAAACGATACGCACGTCGTGGTTTACGATGCTAGCAACTTCGGCGCGTTCTCTGCGCCTCGAGTTTGGTGGATGTTCCGAGTTTTCGGCCACAGTTCTGTCTCGGTTCTGAATGGAGGACTCAAAAACTGGGCGAACGAGGGATTTCCAGTGAGTGACCGGTACTCCCGGCCGGAGCAGACCGAATTTAAGGCCTCTTTGAACCGATCCTGGGTGAAGACGTACGAGGACATCCTGGATAATCTGGATAGTAAAGAATTTCAGGTGGTCGATGCCAGACCAGGGGGGAGATTCAGAGGGGTGGATCCAGAACCCAGAGACAGTGAGCAGCACACACACACTGAACATGTATTGATGTTATCTCACACACTGTAAATACCTCAAAAGAAATCAACTGTATATGTCAAGTGCCGAAAACAACGGGTTTTCGTGAAATGCATACTTACCCTTTCCCAACAATGCAGAGTTAAACTTTTTAAGAAAATGCAAAAAAAAAGAGAAACACGAAAGGTGTAGCCTACAATAGGTGTATAACTTCAAATATGGAGGCGTGCTCATGTCACCTTATTAGTAGCTCATTTAGCATTTGATCAATGCTGCTGAAAGGCCAACATTTTTCCAACTGGGGTTAAACATAAACAACAACTCCCTTTGATTTATAATCTATAGGCCTAGACCAACTACTGATCACTGAGTAGCCCACTCCTCTCCTTCAATCCTCTCGGATCTCTTCCTCCAATGAGCTTTGACCCATAATCAACAACACAATAGACTGACAGATTGCTCATGTTAGTTGATCCAGTTTCTCTCAGCTGTCATGTTGAGATAGATAATAGGTGTGTTATCGATGAGATGTGGACTTCGTCTGGGGCACAGAGCTGCTGAACGTGTGACTTCCTCCTCGTACACTGGCTGCATCCTATGGTTCACTACCAGAACCCATAGTGCACTACTTTGGACCAGAACCCTATGTAGGAAATGGGGTGCGATATATGGATGCACACTTGGTCTGAAATGTTACTTACTGCCTGTCAAATCCTTTCTTCCTCTGTCCTTGTTTCCTCAATTCCTCTCCAAAGCTCATTGGAGGAGAGGATCCAAGGTCCTTCCTTCGGCCCTTTTCCTCCGATAAGCTTTGAGTGGATTTGAGGCGACGAGGACAGAGGAAGCAAGGCTTTGCACAAGATGGCGTTTGCAGACACAAGCCATAGGCCTCCTTTGTTTGCACAAGCTGATAAGCAAACATGGAGGTTGGGTCATAAATCAGAACATCTGTCAGCACAATTAGTGAACGGAGTGGAAACGCAGCATATAGTAGTAGTCTGAATACAATTCTGTAGATTTGACTGTTGCACTTGATTGGTATTGTACCAGTTTAGCGCATACCCCTTGTGAGGCTCTCGCCGTTCCAGGTGTTCTAATCTACCTTGTTGTCATGCTCTATTCGTTCTAAGTGTTCTAAATGACCTCTATGGCGATTAGGGCTTATGTGGCTGTACTTTATTCTGAAGTTGTCCTACACACACACATTATGTACGTGCTCTTTCACACATTTCAGTGTTCATCTGCCTATAAGTGTCTCTCCGGCTGGGGACTTTGACCTCTTGAGTATTCTCTATTGGCATGGAAACGACACAGGAAGAGGGAGCATTTTTAGACTGGAAATTCACCCAGCAGCACTAACCCTTTCCCTCTGTTTGTCCTTTTTGTCATCCACTCACTCTCTTCCTCCTCTCTTTCAGATACTGAGCCAGGCCACATCCCTGGCTCCATCAGCATGCCCTTCTCCTCCTTCCTCTCTCCGTCCGGTCACCTCCATCCCCGTGAAGACCTCCAGACCATGTTCACCCTGGCTGGTGTCGACCTCTCCCACCCGCTCTGCGTGTCCTGTGGGTCGGGTGTGACTGCCTGCCACGTGGCCCTCGCCGCCCACGAGTGCGGGCACCCTGGGGTGTCTGTGTACGACGGGGCGTGGTCCGAGTGGTACACCCGCGCCGTGCCTGAGCATGTGATCTCTGTGGGGTTTGGGAAACACTCCCCTGTGTTTGAATGAGGGAGGAAGAGGAATGTGTGATTTGGATGGGGAGGGAGAGGAAGCTCGCTGTGATTGGATGATTATTGGACAATAGTTAGAACCTGCCTTACCCCCAACCCGTAGCCACAGATCTAGGATCAGTGTACCCTCAATTCTTAAGGAGCAATGTAAAACTAGCCTTAGGTCAGTGTCTAGGGGTAACTGTATCCTACTGTTTGGACTAGAGGGGGTTGGGGTCAGTTAGTCAGTCTTTCATGAGCCTTATCATTCACACCAGACAATGACATCACTGATTTCCTCAACACGAGGGGAAGTGGGTGGCCCCACTGGACAGTCCAGTACCTCTGCTAAACAGTGTGTGGGTCTGGTCCTCATGTATAGATGGATGGGGCTGAACCCCACACGCCTACACAAACCTAAAGACATTCTGTAGTCATCAATATTGTAATGTCACTGATTTTAAATTTATGTGTGAATAACATGGTTGAATTCTTGTACACATCTGATATTAAAAATAAGTTCTTTAATAACTATTAAGCCTCTCTTTGCTGTATAAATAAAGCACCTGGATACGGTTGAAGGAAGACTATCATGTAACGAACAGTCTCATTTCACAGTTTCTTGTGGAGGAGAAAATCAACTTGTTGTTACACCAAGGCCACACGTTATTCATACTTTGTCCACTAGATGGCAGCAAAACGTATTTGTTCTCTCTTGCTCGCTCTCTTTCATTACCTAACTCACATCAAGATATTTTCAAAGCTTTTGCACCTGTTATTTTCAGAGGAATAATTTAAAAAAATAATTTTACACTTCTTAAAATTTCACAATAGCAGAAGTAATATCTGATGCTTTAGAAAAAAGGAACAAGAACAGAGACCGAAAGAACTTATATTTTTACCAAAAAATTCTCCACCCCCACTTCTGACAAAGGGAAGCAAGCTCACAGCGTTGATGACGTGTGTGTGGTTTTAGTTGAAACTAACAAACCACAGAAATTCCTTTTCAGTCAACAATCTCTTTTCTGTTCAGTCATTTACTTTTCAGAGAAGGCAGTCAGATGTTTTTCTCGTCATTAATGGGTTTGAATCATCCGGTGGCGACCAACTGAGAGACAAGAAACTGATTCATCATTAAGCACTTGTCCTTCAGTTCAGAGTGAAACGTAACTCAACCGTAGAGCATTGAGAAGCCTGTGTTTCTGAGACTACAAGAAGGTCCACTATACAGTAAGGTAAGAGTCTCTATGAATATTCATATACAGATGTAGGATCTTAATTTGATGAATCGTTTAATGCTTAGAATTTTCCTGCAAAGTAGAAAATGCAAACTTGTAGTGTAATTAAGGTTGAATAAGGCTTCTAAAGTTTGTAATTTCCTCTTTAACAGACTTGATTTGCCTTAACAAAATTGTATCAGCCCTCTACAGAAAATGTCCATTATAATTCACATTTCTGGGTGCTGCTATAGCAAACTGTCTCAAATTAAGATCCTACATCTATGATGTTTTCAGGTGGTTATGGGTTACATTTATTGTTCAAGCAAAGTTACTCTGCCTGTGTGTGTGCTTGAGTGGGATCATTTGGAAGACAGTATTACACAGTTGAGATAAAGATCATTGTGTTGCTCCCATGTTGTCATGTGTTGCTGCCATGCTATGTTGTCTTAGGTCTCACTTTATGTGGTGTTGTGTTGTCTCTCTTGTTGTGATGTGTGTTTTGTCCTATATTTTGAACCCCAGCCCCTGTCCCCACAGAAGGCCTTTTGGTAGGCCGTCATTGTAAATAATCATTTGTTCTTAACTGACTTGCCAAGTTAAAGGTTTAAATATAAAAAATGTAAAATCATGGTACTGATGATTACACAGAGAGCGGAGTCGTTACAATATTGCATACGCCTCTCCAATCCTTTGGGGCCCATTGAGACGTCCAGGCTATGTGCTACCACAGTATTCTCCCACCCTGGTCCCAGAGAACCCAAGGCTTTTAATCACTTTTTCAAGCTTTGTGCATATCTTTCTCTAAATATATATTCTGTTTGATATACTCCTGTACTATATGCCAGCCTTTTTGTTCTGTGTTAGTGCTGGGCTGCACCAAAACCCTGCACACCGTTTAGATTTCTAGGATCAAGGTTGAAGACCACTGTCCTCATGGTGGAGGGGGCTAGGAGTTGATTAGGGCCTCATTACAGTGGTTGCTGAGGGATGATGCGGGCTTCAACATGGAGGGGGCTAAGGGCAGATTAGAGCCTCATTGTGGGGGAGGCTAGGAGTTGATTAGGGCTTCATTATATAGGGGGCTAAGGGACGAATAGGGCCTCATTACGGAGGGGGCTAGGGTTTGATTAGGGCTTAATTATGGAGGGGGCTAGGGGTTGATTAGGGCTTTATTATAGAGGGGGCTATGGGTTGATTAGGGCTTTATTATAGAGGGGGCTAGGGGTTGATTAGGGCTTTATTATAGAGGGGGCTATGGGTTGATTAGGGCTTTATTATAGAGGGGGCTATGGGTTGATTAGGGCTTTATTATAGAGGGGGCTATGGGTTGATTAGGGCTTTATTATAGAGGGGGCTATGGGTTGATTAGGGCTTTATTATGAGGACTAGGAGCTGATCTGGGCCTGGGTTTACTAGGACAGGATGTTCATATAGAACTGGAGCAAAACCCTGCACACCTTGTGGGCTCCCAGTAGAGTTGAACTGGAGACCGTTGTCCTCATTGTGGAGGGGCTTAGGAGTGTGTTCCCAATGGCACCCTATTCCTTATATTGTGTACTACTTTTAACCAGGGCCTCTAGGGTATATGGTGCACTATATAGGGAATAAGGGTGCCAGTTATGATGTAACCTAGGGGTTGATTTGGTCCAGTGTTTAAGTAGGACAGGATGTACACACCCAGCCACAGGTACAGAGGAAGTCAAAGACAAGAGGGGGGAGGAGGGGAGAGTCAGAGAGAAGATAGGGAGGGTGAGGGGGAGGAGGGGAGAGTCAGAGAGAAGATGGGGAGGGTGAGGGGGAGTCAGAGAAGATGGTGAGGGGGGAGTCAGAGAGAAGATGGGGAGGGGGAGGTGGGAGTCAGAGAAGATGGTGAGGGGGGAGTCAGAGAGAAGATTGGGGAGGGGGAATCAGAGAGAAGAGGGGGAGGGGGAATCAGAGAGAAGATTGGGAGGGGGAATCAGAGAGAAGATTGGGAGGGGGAATCAGAGAGAAGATTGGGAGGGGAATCAGAGAGAAGATTGGGAGGGGGAGTCATAGAGATGGGGGGGGGTAGGGGGGAGTCAGAGAGAAGAGGGGAGGGGGAGTCAGAGAGAAGGAGGGGAGGGGGAGTCAGAGAGAAGATGGGGAGGGGGAGTCAGAGAGAAGATGGGGAGGGGAGGGGAAGTCAGGGAGAAGATGGGGAGGGGGAGTCAGAGAGAAGGAGGGGAGGGGGGAGTCAGAGAGAAGGAGAGGAGGGGGAGTCAGAGAGAAGGAGGGGAGGGGGAGTCAGAGAGAAGAGGGGGAGGGGGAGTCAGAGAGAAGGAGGGGAGGGGGAGTCAGAGAGAAGGAGTGGAGGGGGAGTCAGAGGGGAGGGGGAGTCAGAGGGGAGGGGGGGGGAGTCAGAGAAGAGAGGGGGAGGGGGAGTCAGAGAGAAGAGGGGGAGGGGAGAGTCAGAGAGAAGAGGGGGAGGGGGAGGGGGAGTCTGAGAGAAGAGGGGGAGGGGAGGGGGAGTCAGAGAGAAGAGGGGGAGGGGGTGACAGAGAGAAGAGGGGGAGGGGAGGGGGAGTCAGAGAGAAGAGGGGGAGGGGAGGGGGGGGTGATGAGATGTGAGCGGCTATGTCTAAACACCCCAACATTCTAAATAGTAACATTTGGGCTGTGAAAAAGTTGTATAGTATGTGACATGTCAAAACTGTAAATACCAGCATGTCATAGTAATTTAGTCTTTTCATCTAGTAGAATTCACTGCACACTATTGAGGAACAGAATGGTGTTTTGGAATCCACGTGAGTCTGACAACAGCTGATAATCAGCTGAGGGTACTTGCTCTACCAAAATGAAGGAATGGCTGGAATCAACACAGTTGTGCTTCAGATGACACATTCTCAGTAGGATGAAGCTAGTTTTCTGTTATTTGTTGCTGACTGCAAACATTTATACTAAATAGTATACAGCACCATTAGTATACAGATTATCACACAGTATGCATGTAGTAGGCAAGCCAGATTTCAGACACTGCCAGTGAGGGAGTGAGTGGGTGGGATGAGAGGATGTGTGAGTGGGTATATACTGTGTGTGTGTGTGTGTGTGTGTGTGTGTGTGTGTGTGTGTGTGTATGTGTATGTGTGTGCATGTGTGTGTGAGTACTGTGTTCATGCATGCAGAATGTGCTTGTGTGTGTGTGTGCATGGATAACGTGTTTTGTGAGTGTGTGTACGTTAAGATTGCACTTGCGTTGGTGCTTGCGTGGGCATGTGTGAGTGTGTTCTCTGCGATCCTGACCTTTAAACTGTTCTCTCAGAGGTTGATCATGTCTGCTGTGCTGTTTCACTTCACTGAAGGGAACTTCCTAATGTCTGACCCAGAGACCAATAAGAGGGACAAAGTCCATCAGGGTCAGTATTCATAAAGCCTCTCAGAGTAGGAGTGCTGATCTCGGATCAGATCCCCCCCCCTTCTGTGTTTTTAACTGTGGCCTAAAAGGCAGAACTGATCCTAGATCAGCACTCCTACTCTGAGAGGCTTTATGTATACAGGCCCTGGACAGTAGCCTGAGTGCCAGACTGTTTGCGCTATCATGCCAACGCCCTGTCATGCCAAACAAGATCGCCAACAGATCTGGGACCAGGCTACCAGGTTAAGGCAGGAAGCCCTGATCTGGGACCAGGCTACCAGGTTAAGGCAGGAAGCCCTGATCTGGGAACAGGCTACCAGGTTAGGGCTGGAAAGCCCTGAATTGGGACACAGGACTGTTGGTACATTTGACATCGAACACGACATCAGAAGGCTTCACAGCTAACAGAAACTAGTGGCGGCTGGTGGCAGACTCATAGTAACGGCTGGAACAGAATTAATGGAAGGGTATCAAACATATCAAACACACTGATTATATAGCATGTTTGATACCCTTCCATTAACTTCATTCCAGGCATTATTATGAGCCATCCTCCTCTGATATAAACATTTTGCTCTTGTGCAACATTCAACCACCTATCTATTTATTACAATCAGTTCAAAGAAGCGTTATAGCCACACAGGGTGTGCATGCTTTTGTTCCAGCCCTGCACTAACATATCATCCAGGTCATTCATTATCATCATCACAATCTTCTTCTTCCTCACCTGCTCAACACATCTTGTACCTGTTAGATGGTTGTTTATATAACAGAGGAGTGGAAACTTCACATCTTCACAGGCTGAACATAACATCAGTCTCTCTAACCCCAGTGACCTTTTACTAAATACCAAGACATGAGAGAATGGTTGCAAACAGCACACTGCCCATCAAATCAAAGTGTATTTGTCACATGCACTGAATACATTGGTCATGTAGTCAATCCAGCATGATTTCTGCCACATTCAAGACAACTGGCAACTAAAACAGGCCCAGACTGGAAAAATATGTTTTGAACGGTCATCCAACCTGAAATTCCAAGTCGGGAACTCTGGCCTCTTTCTAGATCTCTGACCTGAAGAACACTGACGTCATGATTGTTTGTTTTATTCCGGCTTCCCAGTTGTCTTGAAAGCAGCATAAATCCAGAGAATGCCTGACTTTGATGACAAAGTTTGATGACAAAGTTTTCCCACAAGAAGGACCACTGCGCCACATTCGAGTGAGCACAGTACAACAACGGTTGTGTCCAAACATATGTCTTGTATACTGCTGGATAAAATGTAATATGCCAGGGAGATATGTATACAGGAGCTAAGAATGTAATAAAAAGTGTATGCCGTGTAGTCAGCTGTTAGTAGCCCATAAGACATCATCCTAAGAATTTGGTACCTCTCCCTCTTAGAACTTAGCCTACTGTTCTGACTTGGTGGTGCACATGAAACCTATAGCCTGTTTTAGAGAAATGTCATCATGGAATATTGTAAGAGCTTTCGTTGTGTGCTTATATGCCCCCATTATTTATCCTAAGGTTCTGACTTGGTGTACAGGGAGAACACTGTAAGAATGGCCGATGTTCTGAACTCTGTCCCTGTACATTTCAAAAGTGCTGAACAAATAGTTATATCGACTACTCGCTCATTAATATCTTAATCAAAATGACTGCTTGCCTCTTATCCGCTCATCGTTCCCTTCTGCCATGGTTTGTACAACCCAATTGCTATATTGCTTATATAGGTTTATCTCAGTACAGTATCTTATTCATCATTTTAGACAATGTTGGAATGATTTCATTGTTTTGCTTACTTTGCGTTTTATAATTAGCTCATGTGCTTTTCTTACTATAAAATGAGGAGGGGATACTTACTATAAAATGTTGCTGGGTCTGTAACCATGTTTGACAGTGACACTCGTCTCATTCCAATAGTTTTTTTTCCACAAAAAGTTCAGTAATAGATGTATGCAATTCCAGTTGATACTGCAAGGCCTGTTTTGTTTGCGCTGCCTGTGCGTCGGTATAATGTATATAAAAGTGGATGCTCGCGATGGTGTTTTCCTTGACTTTTAGACCACATAGGCCTAGTAAAATAACAAAATGACTTTACTGGCATGTCTTTAAAAAAGTTTCAGTTTGCCTCACCAAGACTTTATGCTAAAATCACCACTGGTATGTGTGTGGCATTGATACAACTGACAACACTTAATCACCACACAAACAGACAGAAAATTCATATACACCTTTTTCCCTCCCTTATGGTTCCTTCTGTTTTCCATCCCAAATGGCACCGTATTCCCTACATAGTGCAGAGCCAAATGAGCCCTGGTCAAAAGTAGTGCCCTATATACGAAATAGGGTACCATTTGGAACACTAAGCCACCTGTCACCTGTTGCTAAGGTGATGTCTCCTACTGTGTTCTAGAATGAGAAAAAGGACCAAGAAGAAGTCATAATGGTTCTATGGTGTCTCTATGTCATCCTGCTCCTCCCCCTACTAACCTGCTCCAGCCAACCACAGTCCTGTAAGTCATCAATACCCTTCACAATGCATTACAACACATGTATAATGACCTTGAGGTTAAAGTGCAGACTGTCAGCTTTATTTTGAGTGTATTTACATCCATATCCAATCTTTTTAGAAATGACAGCACTTTTTGTGCATAGACCACCCATTTTAGGGGACCAAAAGTATTGGGATAAATTCACTAATATGTATATTAAAGTAGTAAAAAGTTAAGTATTAGGTTGTATATTCATAGCACGCAATGATTATATCAAGCTTGTGACTCTACAAAGTTGTTGGATGCATTTGCTGTTTGTTTTGGTTGATAACGTTGTCATGTCTTTATTGAACACACCATGCAAACATTCACACTGCAGGGTGGGAAAGTATGTGACCCTTGGATTTAATAACTGGTTGACCCGCCTTTGGCAGCAATAACCTCAACCAAACGTTTTCTGTAGTTGCGGATCAGACCTGCACAACGGTCAGGAGGAATTCTGGAACATTCCTCTTTACAAAACTGTTTCAGTTCAGCAATATTCTTGGGATGTCTGGTGTGAACTGCTCTCTTGAGGTCACGCCACAGCATCTCAATCGGGTTGAGGTCAGGACTCTGACTGGGCCACTCCAGAAGGCATGTTTTCTTCTGTTGAAGCCACTTCTGTTGTTGATTTACTTCTGTGTTTTGGGTCGTTGTCCTATTGCATCACCTAACTTCTGTTGCGCTTCAATTGGCGGACAGATATCCTAATATTGTCCTGCAAAATGTCTTGATAAACTTGGGAATTCATTTCACTGTGTTTGTCTATTGTTGTGGCTTAGATGAAGATCAGATCAAATTTGATGACCAATTTATGCAGTAATCCAGGTAATTCAAATCAAATTGTATTAGGTACATGTGCCGAATACAACAACCTTACAGTGAAATGCTTACTTACGATCCCCCAAGCAACAATGCAGTTAAAAAAAAATATGGGTAAGAATAAGATATAAAAGTAACAAGTAATTAAAGAGCAGCAGTATAATAACAATAGCGAGACTATATACAGGGGGGTACCGCTACAGAGTGGGGGGGTAGTCATTTGATTCGATGTTCAGGAGTCTTATGGCTTGGGGGTAGAACTGTTTAGAAGCCTCTTGGACCTAGACTTGGTGCTCCGGTACCGCTTGCCGTGCGGTAGCAGAGAGAACAGTCTATGACTTGGGTGGCTGGAGTCTTTGACAATTTTTAGGCCCTTCCTCTGGCACCGCCTGGTATAGAGGTCCTGGATGGCAGGAAGCTTGGCCCCAGCGATGTACTGGGCCGTTCGCACTACCTTCTGTAGGGCCTTGCGGTCGGATGCCAGGCAGTTGCCAGGCAGTGATGCATCCAGTCAGGATGCTCTTGATGGTGCAGCTGTTGAACCTTTTGAGGATCTGAGGACCCATGGCAAATCTTTTCAAGTCTTCTCCTGAGGGGAAATAGGTTTTGTCGTGCCCTCTTCACGACTGTGCTTGGTGTGCTTGGACCATGTTAGTTTGTTGGTGATGTGGGCACCAAGGAACTTGAGGCTCTCAACCTGCTCCACTGCAGCCCCATCGATGAGAATGGTGGTGTGCTCGGTCCTCTTTTTACTGTAGTCCACAATCTACTTTTTCTTGCCATTGTACGATATATGATACAATATGACATAGAGCCTTATAAAACATGATATAGAGCCTGATAAAACTGGCTATTAAACAATGCTAAGCCACAACTATTGAATTATCTCTCTCTCTCTCTCTCTCTCTCTCTCTCTCTCTCTCTCTCTCTGTCTCTCTCTGTCTCTCTCACTCTCTCTCACTCTCTCTCTCTCTCTCTCTCTCTCTCTCTTTGTCTCTGTTTCTCATAGGTCTGCAGTGTGTCAATGACTTCATCAGTAACATCACATGTGTGTTGAACAACATATGCATACCCCCAGACATGCCGTGCACTCTGCATGGTGAATACCCCGGGTTTAAAAGGTAAAGAAGACTAAGGATGCACCCTAACTGGAACCCTATTCTCATAGAGTCCTGGTCTAAAGTAGTGCACTATATAGGGAATAGGGTGCCATTTGGGATGCTAACTGAAACAATGGCTCACTGTTGTAACTACAGGCAATGTGAGATGAAGTCCTTGGCCGGTTTCAACACAACCTTGAGAGGCGGCAGTCTGGTCTTTGAGGGCAATCCAGTGAGTTTTATAAAACTACATCAAGTTAAAAACCAATGCTTGGTTATATATGTGCATTATTATAGATCAAAACTAGAATTTGTAACACATTAATCTGGATGAATAAATTAACCAGGAATTTGTTCATTTTTTATTATTTTTTATGACGTTTTTCTAATAATAATATAGACAAACAACCCTGGATAACTGAGCCTCTGTAAATGATCTTTCAGTTCTTTTGGAAAGAGGATGAAATACCCATTGGTGTACGGTGTGGACAAGCAGAAGATTATGTGATACAGATTGAACACCTGTATCAACCATTTAACCACAGTAAGTGCACAGTAATTTGAGTGATATTATGTACGATGTGTCAGATATTACTAATCTACTACATTAATTGTACACCAACTACAACGACTCGTACTGTGACTTTATTGTCCATTTACATGAAAATTAATTTTGTGTGGTCAGCATACAAAATGCTCAAACTCAGTACACTATAATACAACATAATGCAATACGAACATGCTGGAAAGCTTATTAATTTAAACAACTTATTACTAATTCATACCTGATGCTAACATTTCTAATTCAACTTAGTACTAGTAGTTCTGTTACAGTGATATTAGTAATATATTAGTACTACTATGAGTACATTAACTGTGTTGTTTTGTGTTTGGCAGTTAAAATGCATCCCCCTGGCAAGCCGACTGTCATCAATGCCTCAATCACCTGGACACCAGGAGCTCCCATTTCAAGAAAGATATTCAACTATGACTTCCAACTACAGTGGAAACAGGAACTACATCACTGGGAGGTGAGAGAGAGAGAGGGGGGGGAGAGAGACAGAGACAGAGGATAGATAATAACAACTGTGTCTCTCTCTTTGTACATCTAAAAGTAGACCTCCTGTATGTTGTGCTACTGCAGGATGCTGTGGAGGTGAACATATCAAACAAACAGACCTATTTTGACCTGGACCCTGAGGTGCTGGAGAGAGGAAGGAGGTACCAGGTCAGAGTCCGGGTTCGAGCCGACCCAGACCATTACCCAAACTGTCAGTGGAGCGACTGGAGCCCCAGTGCATCATGGGTCTCCACTCTGGGCCAGATGAAGCAAGGAGGTAAATACAGCCTCAGTGATGTCATTGGTTATTAGTACACATTTGAATGTGGGCCTATATATACTTGGGATGTGTCCCAAATGGCCCTATAGTTCCCTACATAGTCCAGAGCCCTAGGGGCCAAAAGCACTGCACTAAACAGGGAATATGTTGCCATTTGGAAGGCAGACATAGTAGTGTGTTTCCTTATGAATCTTGAAAAATAGCTCCTTCTTCTTTCTTCCCTATTTCTTTCTTTCGTTCTTAGACAGGCAGACACATGCTCAAAACAAAACAAACTTACAGACAGAAATGTACATGAAGCCTTTTCTATGCCAATATTTTAGTAAAACAGTGGTGTTGTTATGTACGTTGTAAATATGTTCTAAGTATGTTCTGTGTTGTTCCTCTGGTCCTGTTCTCAGGTAGTCCTGATGTTCTAGACCAGGACTTTGTGGTGGTCACCGTGGTGGGAGCTGTTGTTGTACTGGTCCTGCTGGTCTCCATGTCGCTCTGCAAAGGAAAGTGAGTACTGTCTCTCTCTGTGTGTGTGTGTGTGTGTGTGTGTGTGTGTGTGTGTGTGTGTGTGTGTGTGTGTGTGTGTGTGTTGTGTTGGTGGGAGGGGGTGGGGTCCACTGTAAATGTGATGTATTTTAACACCAACGGACTGCAAAGTAAACATCATGTTTTAGATGTGATGTTTTGTAGTTGGTTAAGTGCAACTGCCTTTCATTTCCGTTCATTGCTGACAGGGTCAAGAAGATTCTGAATCCTCCTATACCAGATCCCTCCAGGTACTTTGAGGGCCTCAACCTCCATCACGATGGAAACTTCAAGGTCAGTTCTACTTTTGACTGAAGTTATGTGCCAAAAGAGACCCTATTCCCTGTATTGTGCACTACCTTGTTATGGCGGTAGTTAGGCTATAATGGCTGTAGTTAGGTTATAATGGTTGTGGGTAGGCTATAATGGCTGTAGTTAGGTTATAATGGCTGTAGTTAGGTTATAATGGCTGTAGTTAGGTTATAATGGCTGTAGTTAGGTTATAATGGCGGTATTTAGGTTATAATGGCTGGAGCCTAATGAATGGAATTGTATCAAACAGATAAAACACATCGTTTCCATATATTTAATACCAGACATTATTATGAGCTGTCCTCATCATTGTCTTACATTGGCATCATGTTGGAGTGAAGTCACTCCAACATTTAGCTAAATAATGATCATTTTATTTTCCTCTGTGTGTGTGTGTGTGTGTGTGTCTCTCTCTGTGTCTCTCTCTCTGTGTGTCTCTCTCTCTGTGTCTCTCTCTCTCTCTCTCTCTGTGTCCCTCTCCGTGCCTTCTCTCTCTATGTCTCTCTCTCTGCGTCTCTCTCGGTCTCTCTCTCTCTCTGTGTCTCTCTCTCTCTCTGTCACTCTCTCTATCTATGTCACTCTCTCTATCTCTTTCTCTCTCACTGTCTCTCTCTCTCTCTCTGTGTGTCTCTCTGTCTCTGTGTGTGTGTCCGTGCCTACAGGCTTGGCTGGGTCCTTTGTTCGCCTTTGAAGCCGTCGACTCTGCCTTGCACCTTGAAGACATCTCCCAGGTAGAGATTACCAACAGCATTGGCACCATCGCCCCCCTGAGGAGGGAGACCGGTACTGCACTACTACTGAAGAAGAGATTGGACAACAGTGGCCGCTCCGGCTTCAACAACTTCTTATCTCAATGCTCCCAGCCTGGATCCACATCCACCAAGTTGGAACCTTGCTCTGTACACTCCCCTTACGGACCAGTAGGTGGCACTACTGAAGAGATAGATGAGTGGAAGGAGGAGAACAGAGGAGAGAGGATGGATAGTAATAGAGGTGTAGGGGGGAAGGACGAAGATATCAGGGGTGGAGGGAAGGAGGGAGAGATGTTGGGTGGAGGGAAGGATGGAAAGATGGGGGTTGGAGGGAAGGAGGGAGAGATGTGTGGTGAAGGGAAGGAGGGAGAGATGTTGGGTGGAGGGAAGGATAGAGAGATGTATGGTGGAGGTATATTTGGAGGCATCAGTGCAGGTGAAGATATCCTCCAGGTTTCTTCTTACGAGCGTGTTGAGAAGCTCCAGGCCGAGCGCCGGGCCCTCATAAGCCCAGATTCAGGCATCGGCAGTGGGGCAGAGGATCAGGAAAGTCAGGAGAGCGTGGAGGATGCGGTCGGGCCTATTGCATCCACCCCCCATTTTGTCTCTCAGGACTTTCATCTTGTTCCGCTTCTTCCTCTTATCAATAACAATAACTTTACATTCTGCTCCACCCCCTTACCCATTTCCCTGTCCGCTTTCCCCCAGCTTCCCTTCACCCTACCTGGGTTGGATAGTGTAGGGGGAAAGGGTACGGAGATGGGGGTTGGAGGAGGTTCTCTCACAATGTCTTCCTCCTATGAACGTGTGGATAATCTGCAGCTCCAGGCCCAACTCTTGGCCCCTCAGAGCCCAGATTCAGGCATTGGCAGTGGGGGAGAGGATCAGGAAAGCCAGGAGAGTGTGGAGGATGAGGTCAGGCCAACTGTGACCCCCTGTAACCATATCCCTCTTATTACCACTAACAATATATTTCCATTCTGTTCCACTCCCTTACCAATCCCGCTGGATGTTTTACCCCAACTACCCCTCACCTTCTCTGGGTTTGGGATGGTTCCATCCCTGGGACCCAGTACTAGTACCAGTCATCAAGACCGGCTGTTGGAGATGTCTCTCCTGTCTTCTTCAATGGCAATAGAGCCCTCTAGTGGCGGCTACATGCCAGTGAAAGAAGCTCAGAACTGAACTATGAAAACATTTGACTTGGGAGGGAAATGATTTATATATACACTAGATGACTGACAGGCTGTTTTGAAGCCACCACTCCTCCATCTAGGCACTCCCCCTCCATTGTAAAAAATACTTTGGAAGCTATAGAAATGCATTTACTAATGTCTACATTTGTTTTTACCACATTTATTCTATTACAGACACACTTTTTTAAGAACTAATGTAACTGTCCCCACTACAACAACAAAAAAAGACTTACAAATGCGTCATTTGGTTGTTGAAACATTTCAATGACATACTGTAGAATTCCATCCATTCCAATAGAGCTCCACAGTGGAGGTGCCATAATACCCATAAAACCTAGCGTTCAAACAGGGAAACGGTTCCAATTGTTTTTCCACTATTCATTTTTCCCTTAAGGGATTTTAGAAACACTTAAAATAAGGCCTGTGGCCTCCTGAGTGGCGCAGTGGTCTAAAACTCTGCATCGCAAGCTGTGTCAGAGCCCGGCCGTGAGCAGGAGCCCCATAGGGCGACACACAATTGGCCCAGGGTTTGGCCGGGGGGCTTTCCTAGGCTCATCGCACTCTATCGACTCCTTGTGGCGGTGTTAAAGTGTTAAACAAATCAAAATATATTTTAGATTCTTCAAAGTTGCCACCTTTTGCCTTGATGACAGCTTTGCACACTCTCAGTGTTCTCTCAACCAGTTTCACCTGGAATGCTTTTCCAACTGTCTTGAAGGAGTTTCCACATATGCTGAGCACTTGTTGGCTGTGGTCCAACTCATCCCAAACCATCTCAATTGGTTGAGGTCGGGTAATTGTGGAATCCAGGTCATCTGATGCAGCACTCCATCATTCTCCTTCTTGGTCAAATAGCCCTTACACAGCCTGGAGGTGCAGAGATTATCACAGCCTGGAGGTGCAGAGATTATCACAGCTTGGAGGTGCAGAGATTATCACAGCTTGGAGGTGCAGAGATTATCACAGTTTGGAGGTGCAGAGATCATCACAGCTTGGAGGTGCAGAGACCATCACAGCTTGGAGGTGCAGAGATCATCACAGCTTGGAGGTGCAGAGATCATCACAGCTTGGAGGTGCAGAGATCATCACAGCTTGGAGGTGCAGAGATCATCACAGCTTGGAGGTGCATAGATCATCACAGCTTGGAGGTGCATAGATCATCACAGCTTGGAGGTGCATAGATCATCACAGCTTGGAGGTGCAGAGATCATCACAGCTTGGAGGTGCAGAGATCATCACAGCTTGAAGGTGCAGAGATCATCACAGCCTGGAAGTGCAGAGATCCTCACAGCCTGGAAGTGCAGAGATCCTCACAGCCTGGAAGTGCAGAGATCATCACAGCCTGGAAGTGCAGAGATCCTCACAGCCTGGAAGTGCAGAGATCATCACAGCTTGGAGGTGCAGAGACCATCACAGCTTGGAGGTGCAGAGATCATCACAGCTTTGAGGTGCAGAGATCATCACAGCTTGGAGGTGCAGAGATCATCACAGCTTGGAGGTGCATAGATCATCACAGCTTGGAGGTGCAGAGATCATCACAGCTTGGAGGTGCAGAGATCATCACAGCTTGAAGGTGCAGAGATCCTCACAGCCTGGAGGTGCAGAGATCATCACAGCCTGGAGGTGCAGAGACACATGCAGATCATATGTTCACCTACTCTGCATCTCACAAAGACATGGCAGTTGGAACCACAAATCTAAAATTTGGACTCATCAGACCAAAGGACAGATTTCCACCGTTCTAATTTCCATTGCTTGTGTATCTTGGCCCATGCAAGTCTCTTCTTCTTATTGGTTTCCTTTAGTAGTGGTTTCTTTGCAGCAATTCAACCATGATTCACACAGTCTCCTCTGAACTGGTGATGTTGAGATGTGTCTGTTATTTTAACTCTGTGAAGCATTTAATTGGGCTGCAATTTCTGAGGTGGTAACTGTAATGAACTTGTCCTCTGCAGCAGAGGTTACTCTGGGTCTTCCTTTCCTGTGGCGGTCCTCATGAGAGCCAGTTTCATCATAGTGCTTGATGGTTTTTGCGACTGCACTTGAAGAAACTTTAAAAGTTATTGAAATTTTCCGGATTGACTGACCTTCATGTCTTAAATTAATGATGGACTGTCGTTCGCTTTGCTTATTTGAGCTGTTCTTGACATAATATGGACTTGGTCTTTTACCAAATAGGGCTATCTTCTGTACACCACCCTACCTTGTCACAACACAATTGATTGGCTCAAATACATTAAGAAGGGAAATAAATTACACAAATGAACTTTTAACAAGGCACACCTGTTAATTGAAATTCATTCCAGGTGACTACCTCATGAAGCTGGTTGAGAGAATGCCAAGTGTGCAAAGCTGTCAAGGCAAAGGGTAGCTACTTTGAAGAATCTCAAATATAAAAATATACTTTAATTCCATATGTGTTATTTCACAGTGTTGGTGTCTTCACTATTATTCTACAAAGTAGAGAAGAGTAAAGACAAAGACAAACCCTTGAATGAGGAGGTGTGTCCAAACTTTTGACTGGTACTGTATATTCGGCTCTATATACTCTCCGATTTGAAGATACACATTCGCATCAACATAGACATCATGCAAGTCCTGCACATCATCTCTGCTGTCATCGCTGTCACCTTTTGCTAGCAGGTATTGTGTCAATTTAAAACTTGCACAAGACAGTTTCCAGAATTGTACATTTGAAAAGATTCTGCCAATTCATTCATTACTCCATTTAGCTAACATTAGACACTTAACCCAGAGATTTGGGGCAGCAGGTAGTCTAGTGGTTAGAGTGTTGGACCAGTAACCAAAATGCTGCTTGTTTGAATCCCCGAGCTGACAGGGTAAAACATCTGTCATTCTGCCCCTGAACAAGGCAGTTTAACCCTCTGTTCCCCGGGAGGCCGTCATTGTCAATAAGAATTTGTTCTTAACCGACTTGCTTAGTTAAATAAAGGTAACATTTAAAACAACATTTTTGTTTTATTATTCCCTTTCCCTCATGGTATTTGTAGGTCTTTATGATAGCCACATTAGCAGCTAATAAGCATCACATTTTTTTTTTTTTTGGGGGGGGGGGGGTAAATACAGACGAATATATTGATAAAAGTCACTTTGTCCTAGAGAGATTTACATGGTTATCAAAACATTAAATCAGGGTAAGACTACATGAAACACTGCCCTTATTTTAAGTGTTTCTAAAATCCCCTATGGGTAAAATGAATGGTGTAAAAACTATTGGAACCATTTCCCTGTTTGACTGCTAAGTTTTATGTGTATTGTGACTCATACTCGTAGTCTATGGAGGACTGCTTTTCTGAGGAGTGCCAATATGGCCAACCGGTGGCTTCAAAACCTCTCATTGGCCAAAACATACAGTAGCATCAGCAATCCAGGGTTTATATACGTCATTGGGAGGGATACAGTGCTTCCAGGTGGATAGAGAAAAAAGGGCCAATCTGGGGATTGGTACATTCATTTTGTTGCTGTTTGAATCCCAGATTTCCCTTTTAATGGGATGTGGTTGAGGTATGGGAATGTTTTAGATAGGTTCATAGATATGCATGTCCAGTAGATACTGTACATCAGGGCTATTCAACTAGCGGCCCGCACGCCAGATCCGGCCCGTTTATGAATTTAAACCCTGAACATTAATAAAATATCTGTAAAAAAAGTTTTATTTCCACCAAAATCCGCCGTTCAGTGTCAAAATGACAAGCACTATGGTGGTTGTCTATAGTCTGGTGCCTATGTAGAATGTCAATGGGTTTTTCTCTTCGTCATATGGATTTGGCAGTAGCGTTTGAACAGTTTAAGCTTCAAAATATGATGAAAGCTACACCTCTAAGGAACACATACATGCCTTCTGTTGCCCTCTCTGATGCTCACAAAGACTCGTTAGAAGTGAGAGACAAACAGCGCACCTAATGACCGAGGGAAATTCATTCACAGCATCCTTCCTTCAGACTGGAATTTGACATGACCTGATTTGACATATCTTTGTGTTATTTACTGAGATGCTTAGTTTTCAGATGCTTTTAAAATGAACTAATTACTTTTAAGAAGCTTTTAATAGTTATTTAACTGTTTTATTGGATGGTTGTGAGTCACTTGTTTTATTCAGTTATTCGAAAAATAATCACATGTGGAAAATGTCCAGCCCCCCTGCAATTAAACCTTTTTTCATCTGGCCTCTGTAAGAAGATAGTTGAATAGCCCTGCTGTACCTTATATAGATACACATCCATATCATCAGTTCTATATGATAGTAACAGGTGGATAGAGACAGTTAATGTGGTTCTATAGGGTGGTAACAGGTGGATAGAGACAGTTAATGTGGTTCTATAGGATGGTAACAGGTGGATAGAGACAGTTAATGTGGTTCTATAGGATGGTAACAGGAGGATAAAGACAGTTAGTGTTCATTGCTTTGTGTTATTCATAAACAGTGTTTTGTCTTGTAGGCTACTTTGTTCGTTTAAAAAACAAAGAAGAAATAGCAGTTGAGTTTACCACTCAAGTCATATATTTTCTGTTGAATACTCAGAAAATTGTCTATAAGCTTTTATAAACTGGGTGGTTCGAGCTCTGAATGCTGATTGGCTGAAATAAATGGTATATCAGACCGTATACCACGGATATGACAAAACATGTATTTTTACTGCTGTAATTACTTTGGTAACCAGTTTATAATAACAATAAGGCACCTCGGGTGTTTGTGATATATGGCTCATTTACTCCACGTTGCATCGTGCCTAAGAACAGCCCTGAGCTGTGGTATATTGGTACATACCACACCCCCCCGGGCCTTGTTGTTTTTCATACCACACTGTTCTACCTCTCAGGACAGTACTACATCTATTTATGACATCAATATGATACTATGATTGTGCTCCCAGTAAATACTGATCTGATACTGATAATTCTCTCAGTAGAAATGAAGAATGTATTATTATGTTGTGTATAACATGGCCATCTTGAATGTTATGTCTCTTTTGAAAAATTATATTATTTTTGTATATTTAAATAACACTGTTGTATGTTAAACATCACAGCATAGTTGGAAGATATATAGTGCATAGAAATCCGAAGAGGGTGGCCAGCAGAGATGGGATGGGCTGAGGGAAGCTGAGGGAAGCTTGAGGGTTGGGATGTGGAATTGGAGACAAGTGAGATTGGAGTTGTTTGGTGGGGGATAGAATGATGGTCAAAGATCAAAGTAAAACAAATAAAGTCCAAATAAAACTAAACAAACACTGAGGGGCAGTGTTGTTACAGCTAACAGTGTTGTTACAGCTAACGGTGTTGTTACAGCTAATAGTGTTGTTACAGCTAACGGTGTTGTTACAGCTAACGGTGTTGTCACAGCTAATAGTGTTGTTACAGCTAACAGTGTTGTTACAGCAGCTAACAGTGTTGTTACAGCTAACGGTGTTGTTACAGCTAATAGTGTTGTTACAGCTAACGGTGTTGTTACAGCTAACGGTGTTGTCACAGCTAATAGTGTTGTTACAGCAGCTAACAGTGTTGTTACAGCAGCTAACAGTGTTGTTACAGTTAACGGTGTTGTCACAGCTAACGGTATTGTTACAGCTAACGGTGTTGTCACAGCTAACAGTGTTGTTACAGCTAATGCCAGTTTGCCTGAGGCTGATGCCGTGCAGGTGTTTGTACACAGGCATATACATGGACACACAAATGAAATTGTGCCATACGTGCACTCAACGTGCACTCAAACATATTCAGTTGACCTTGCTCTTATGATTTTAGTTGTTCTTGATGTCTTTTGTTATTTGCATTGTTGTTTCCTGTTTTCCTTAGTCTTTTTTTTGTCTTTTGATAATTTTGTTGGTTGTTGGTGCATTGGGGGCTTTGGGGTGGGGAATGGAATGATAACATCTTTCTCGGGTGGTTGACGGGCAGCTCTTGGGGAACTGTGTGTGTGTGTGGGGGGGGGGGGGTAAAAATGTATAAAAATGTTACAGATGAAATTGTTTGGGTTTTTGCAAATTGTCATTATTGTAAGTTAGCCTTTTTAAATGCATTTTTATAAGGCAGCTTAATTTTCATTACAATCTTATTGACAGTCATTGGTAAAGGGATTTATTGTTTAACATAGCTGAAAGTTGGTGTTTTTTTATTTTTTATATTTCAGCCAATTAATAAAGAATCAACTGTCTCTCTCTGTGTGTGTGCGTTACAAATTCTACAAACTCTTCCATTGGACCCATTGAAATGTACCATTAGGTCAGTGTTCTCCGGGATCCTTAGGACGTCCATACCCTAAACCCTAACCCTTACTTTAACTCATTTGATTTTCGACTTCAATGGGGTAGAGCCGTCCCAACAATACCAGATAGCACAGACCCTGTTGGATGCGGGACCGGGCTGCCCGGATGATGGTGAAGGTGCTGCTGTTAGGCGTCGACTGCTGATGTCAATAGAACCTACACTTGTTACATGCCCCGAGAAGATGTACGGTGCTACAGGCGATGGCTTTTAATTTTTTAAATTTTTGTTATTTAATTTCACCTTTATTTAACCAGATAGGCCAGTTGATAACAAGTTCTCATTTACAACTGTGACGTGGCCAAGATAAAGTAAAGCAGTGCGACAAAAACAACAACACAGAGTTACACATAAACAAATGTACTGTCAATAACACAATAGAAAAACCTATGCACAGTGTGTGCAAATGTAGAAGAGTAGGGAGGTAAGGCAATAAATAGGCCATAGAGGCGAAATAATGACAATAACGAGAACGGAACTAATCTTAAATGTTTAATGCTTTGACAGTTACCAGACAGAGACAACAAATGTCTCGCAATCAATTTTTTTTACGTGTAGGATAAATTAAGTTGAGCTTTTAGGCTATTGTTATTATTGGTTCAAGTTTAGGCTACTGGCTTATCTGGTCCAATGGAAATTCGAGAGGTACAATGCGCTTTAGGAAATATTGACCGAGGGCTCTAGCCTACCTTTGGATTTAAGAAATAAAAGGTAGAGTTGTCTCCTCCTGCCGTTCTAGTGGTCGTTACCGACATGTCTGACTCTGGATGGGGGTTCAACCAAGACACATGAAGAAATTAACCGCTCCAACGGAGAATGTCTCGCGCGGAATAACGGTTTTGTGAAGTTTGATCGCCCTCGGGCACGGCTCCAAAAAGTCGCGCTCTTGTGGAGCTGGCATTAGAATGGGTCAGCAGAAGTAGTGATTGGCAATAGGCATATGATTTAGCTACCATATAAAGTAAATAACATATATTTTCTAATTTATAATAGCTCCCTAGAAACATTCGAGTATTTCAGTTATCGTGTAGCCTAATGCTTGATTACAGATCAGAAACAGAAGCCTTGTCCATAAGAACAGATCTAGAGTCAGATTTGCATACTCTACCCCAAACATCACCATTAGGATGAAAGAATACCTGTGTCTGGGGTGTTGTTGATGATGTTCTTTACAGTTAGGGAGCATTGTGTGTACAGTTAGGGGGGGTTGTGTGGTGGTGTTGTTGTTTACAGTTAGGGAGCATTGTGTGTGTGGGGGGTTGTGTGGTGGTGTTGTTGTTGTTGTTCTTTACAGTTAGGGAGCATTGTGTGTGTGTGGGGGTTGTGTACAGTTAGGGAGCATTGTGTGTGTGTGGGGGGGTGTGTGGTGTTGTGTTCTTTACAGTTAGATTGTGTGTGGTGTTGTTGTTGTTCTTTACAGTTAGGGAGCATGTGTGTGTGGTGTTGGGGGTTGTGTGGTGGTGTTGTTGTTTACAGTTAGGGAGCATTGTGTGTGTGGGGGTTGTGTGGTGGTGTTGTTGTTGTTCTTTACAGTTAGGGAGCATTGTGTGTGTGTGGGGGGGTTGTGTGGTGGTGTTGTTGTTCTTTACAGTTAGGGAGCATTGTGTGTGTGTGGGGGGTTGTGTGGTGTTGTTGTTGTTTACAGTTAGGGAGCATTGTGTGTGTGGGGGTTGTGTGGTGGTGTTGTTGTTGTTCTTTACAGTTAGGGAGCATTTGTGTGTGGGGGGGGTTGTGTGGTGTTGTTGTTGTTTACAGTTAGGGAGCATTGTGTGTTTGGGGGTTGTGTGGTGGTGTTGTTGTTGTTCTTTACAGTTAGGGAGCATTGTGTGTGTGTGGGGGGGGGGTTGTGTGGTGGTGTTGATGTTCCTTTCAGGCTGCTAACGAGACCTCTGTGACGTCCTCTAATACGTCTAGATGACCCTATAGGTGTCTCCTAGCCTCACCACTCCTAGCCTCACCACTCCTAGCCTCACCACTCCTAGCCTCACCGCTCCTAGCCTCACTATGGTCACCATCATCATCCTTGCCGGACGAAGCACTCTGGTCTGGTACTTCCTGGGTGAGCAAAGGGATTGTGGAATAATAATGTGGGACACAGACATGCTTGCGAGCAGACCACAGACCACACACACACACACACACACACACACACACACACACACACACACACACACACACACACACACACACACACACACACACACACACACACACACACACACACATGCATTGCAGTCTCTGTGTTGTTTTATTGTTTTGCTGTATTGTCATATTGTTTTTCTTTACAATAAATACTGACAATCAAACTACATAATATACATGTATCTCTCTCTCTCCCACTCCCCCCTTCCTCTCTCTCTGTCCCCCCCCCTCTCTCTCTTTTTCCTCTGTCTGTCTCAGGTTTGAAGGATAGTGAATGTCTCAGATCTACAGTATCTCACTACTTCAACTCCACTGAAGTGTTTGGGTTGGTGAAACCAGATCCAGATTCAGGCCAACATAGATACTGTAGAGGTAGAGGTACCTGCTGAACTAAGGGAAGCACCAACATTGGGGAGGCAGGGTAGCCTGGTGGTTAGAGCGTTGGACTAGTAACCAAAAGGTTGCAAGTTCAAATCCCCAAGCTGACAAGGTACAAATCTGTCGTTCTGAACAGGCAGTTAACCCACTGTTCCTAGGCCGTCATTGAAAATAAGAATTTGTTCTTAACTGAGTAAATAAATAGTGTTTGTTTGGATGAGACGGAGGGAGGGGGAATGTTTATTGGACAATAGTTGTGTGTTTATGATCATCAGATGAACGGGTTCAGTCTGTTATCTGTCTCTACGTTTGGACCAGACCCACCCACTGTTCAGCAGAGATATACAGGATGGCCGAGTGGACCCACACACACACACACACACACACACACACTTTAAACCGGAAGACATTCCGTAGTCATAGGAATGTACTTAATGTGGAATAAACACATGGTATGCATAGCAGCAGGAAGTAAGGATGCTGGATGTGCTTCAGCGCCCCCTGATGAATCACATTTAAAAAATAATACTCGTAAAAATAAAACATTTCGGATTATTTGTTTGTTTTTTACCACCAAATTAGTGCCTTAGTCCTTTATGAGCAGAGAAAAATACTAGTCAGCAGAACAGGGAGGAAAATACCCCCACCCCTAAAAACCTCTTCCTGATGGTGTGTATTGCAATCAGTGATCTTTAATTGGTTAAGAACATGATTGAGTTTTTGTTTCTATCTAATATTAAAAATAAGTTCTATAAAAGCTATTATACCTCTTTATCCGTTTTCTATATCAACAAAGCCCCTGGACACGGTTGAAAGAAGACTGTTCATTACATGCTAATTAGTCTCCTTTCGTAGCTGCTTGTGGAGGTGAATAGCAGCTGTGAAAATCAACTACTTGTTACACCGAGGCCATACTCTAGTCATACTTTGTCCAGTTGAGGGCAGCAAAACATCGTATTTGGTCTCTGTCTCTCTCTTTCACTACCTCACTCGCCACACACGCCACTTTCAAAGCTTTTGCCCCTGTTATTTCCAGAAAGGAATAAAAACACAACATGTTCTCATTTTACACTTTACATCATCTCAACATTTCACAGTAACCAAAGTCATATTCTTTAGAAAAAAGGAACCAGAACAGAGACCGAAAGAAGAACAACTGAAAAATGTAATATTTTTGATTTAACCCCGCTTCTGACAAGTACAGATAGCAGCGTTGATGACGTGTGTGTGTGTGTGTGTGTGTGTGTGTGTGTGTGTGTGTGTGTGTGTGTGTGTGTGTGTGTGTGTGTGTGTGTGTGTGTGTGTGTGTGGTTTCAGTTGAAACTAACTGAAGTCACAAAAATCCCTTTTCTGTTCACTCATTTACTTTTCAGAGAAGGCAGTCAGATGTTTTTCTCATCATTAATGGGTTTGAATCATCCGGTGGCGACCAACTGAGAGACAAGAAACTGATTTCTCATTAAGCACTTGTCCTTCAGGTCAGAGTGAAACGTAACTCAACCGTAGAGCTTTGAGAAGCCGGTGTTTCTGAGACTACAAGAAGGTCCACTATACAGTAAGGTAAGAGTCTCTATGAATATTCATATACAGATGTAGGATCTTAATTTGATCACTCTTTTGTTGCTTAGAATTTTCCTGCACAGTAGAAAATGCAAATTTGTAGTGTATTCAAGGCTCAATAAGGCTTCAAAAGCTTGTAATTTCCAATTTAAAATGTCAGACTTGATTTGCCCTATCGAAAAATGTATCAGCCCCTACAACAAATATCCATAATCTACATAACTATAATCCACATAATAATTTACATTTCCAGTTGCTGCAGGATAATTTCCCTGCTATAGAAAACTGTCTCAAATGAAGATCCTACATCTATGATGTATTGGTTATGGATTACATTTGTTGTTCAATCAAGAAAAGCTACTCTGCCTGTGTGTGTGGCCATGTGTGGGTTTGAGTGGGATCATTTGGAAGACACAGTATTACACAGTTAAGGTCATGATCACGGTAGTGATGATGATGATGATGACTTATCACTTGAGAGACTCACAGAGAGCGAAGCAGTTACAATATTGCATACACCTCTCCCATCCCTTGGGGCTGATGAAATGTGTCGAGGCTATGCGCTAGGAAAGGATTCTTCCATCCTGGGCCCAGAGAAGCCCAGGCTTTGTTCTGTGTTAGTGCTGGGCTGCACCAAAACCCTGCACACCCTTTAGATCTCTAGAATCAAGGTTGAAGACCGCTGTCCTCATTGTGTAAGAGGCTTGGGGCTGATTAGAGAGTCTTTGTGTAGGGGGGCTAGGAGCTAATTAGAGTTTCATTATAGAGGGGGCTAGGAGCTGATTCAATCTTCATTATGTAGGGGGCTAGGAGCTAATTAGATTTTCATTATGGAGGGGGCTAGGAGCTGATTCAATCTTCATTTTGGAGGGGGCTAGGAAAGATTAGAGCTTCATTGTGGAGGGGGCTAGGAGCTGATTAAGGTTTCATTATGGAGGGGGCTAGGAGCTGATTAGGGTTTCATTATGGAGGGGGCTAGGAGCTGATTAGGGTTTCATTATGGAGGGGGCTAGGAGCTGGTTCAATTTTCATTATGGAGGGGGCTAGGAGCTGATTAGGGCTTCATTATGTAGGGGGCTAGGAGCTGATTAGGGCTTCATTATGTAGGGGGCTAGGAGCTGATTCAATCTTCATTTTGGAGGGGGCTAGGAGCTGATTAGGGCTTCATTATGTAAGGGGCTAGGAGCTGATTAGGGTTTCATTATGTAGGGGGCTAGGAGCTGATTAGGGCTTCATTATGTAGGGGGCTAGGAGCTGATTAGGGCTTCATTATGTAGGGGGCTAGGAGCTGATTTGGGCTTCATTATGGAGGGGGCTAGGAGCTGATTAGGGCTTCATTATGTAGGGGCTCGGAGCTGATTAGGGCTTCATTATGTAGGGGGCTAGGAGCTGATTTGGGCTTCATTATGGAGGGGGCTAGGAGCTGATTAGTGCTTCATTATGTAGGGGGCTAGGAGCTGATTAGGGTTTCATTATGTAGGGCGCTAGAAGCTGATTAGGGCTTCATTATGGAGGGGGCTAGGAGCTGATTAGGGCTTCATTATGTAGGGGGCTTGGAGCTGATTAGGGCTTCATTATGGAGGGGACTAGGAGCTGATTAGATGTTCATTATGGAGGGGGCTAGGAGCTGATTAGGGCTTCATTATGGAGGGGGCTAGGAGCTGATTAGGGCTTCATTATGGAGGGGGCTAGGAGCTGATTAGGTCTTCATTATGGAGGGGGCTAGGAGCTGATTAGGTCTTCATTATGGAGGGGGCTAGGAGCTGATTAGGTCTTCATTATGGAGGGGGCTAGGAGCTAATTAGGGCTTCTTTATGTAGGGGGCTAGGAGCTGATTAGGGTTTCATTATGGAGGGGGCTGGGAGCTGGTTCAATTTTCATTATGGAGGGGGCTAGGAGCTGATTAGGGCTTCATTATGTAGGGGGCTAGGAGCTGATTAGGGCTTCATTATGTAGGGGGCTAGGAGCTGATTTGGGTTTCATTATGGAGGGGGCTAGGAGCTGAGTAGGGCTTCATTATGGAGGGGGCTAGGAGCTGATTCAAGTTTCATTATGGAGGGGGCTAGGAGCTAATTAGGGCTTCATTATGAAGGGGGCTAGGAGCTGATTAGGGCTTCATTATGGAGGGGGCTAGGAGCTGATTCAATCTTCATTGTGTTAGGGGTTGATTAGGGCTTCATTACGGAGGGGGCTATGTTTTGATTAGGGCTTCATTATGGAGGGGGCTAGGAGCTAATTAGGGCTTCTTTATGTAGGGGGCTAGGAGCTGATTAGGGTTTCATTATGGAGGGGGCTGGGAGCTGGTTCAATTTTCATTATGGAGGGGCTAGGAGCTGATTAGGGCTTCATTATGTAGGGGGCTAGGAGCTGATTAGGGCTTCATTATGTAGGGGGCTAGGAGCTGATTTGGGTTTCATTATGGAGGGGGCTAGGAGCTGAGTAGGGCTTCATTATGGAGGGGGCTAGGAGCTGATTCAAGTTTCATTATGGAGGGGGCTAGGAGCTAATTAGGGCTTCATTATGAAGGGGGCTAGGAGCTGATTAGGGCTTCATTATGGAGGGGGCTAGGAGCTGATTCAATCTTCATTGTGTTAGGGGTTGATTAGGGCTTCATTACGGAGGGGGCTAGGTTTTGATTAGGGCTTTATTATAGAGTGGGCTATGGGTTGATTAGGGCTTTATTATAGAGTGGGCTATGGGTTGATTAGGGCTTTATTATAGAGGGGGCTATGGGTTGATTAGGGCTTTATTATAGAGGGGGCTATGTGTTGATTAGGGCTTTATTATAGAGGGGGCTATGGGTTGATTAGGGCTTTATTATAGAGGGGGCTATGGGTTGATTAGGGCTTTATTATAGAGGGGGCTATGGGTTGATTAGGGCTTTATTATAGAGGGGGCTATGGGTTGATTAGGGCTTTATTATAGAGAGGGGCTATGGGTTGATTAGGGCTTTATTATAGAGGGGGCTATGGGTTGATTAGGGCTTTATTATAGAGGGGGCTATGGGTTGATTAGGGCTTTATTATAGAGGGGGCTATGGGTTGATTAGGGCTTTATTATAGAGGGGGCTATGGGTTGATTAGGGCTTTATTATGGAGGGGGCTAGGGTTGATTAGGGCTTTATTATAGAGGGGGCTATGGGTTGATTAGGGCTTTATTATAGAGGGGGCTATGGGTTGATTAGGGCTTTATTATGTAGAGGACTAGGAGCTGATCTGGGCCTGGGTTTACTAGGACAGGATGTTCATATAGAAATGGAGCAAAACCCTGCACACCTTGTGGGCTCCCAGTAGAGTTGAACTGGAGACCGTTGTCCTCATTGTGGAGGGGCTTAGGAGTGTGTTCCCAATGGCACCCTATTCCTTATATTGTGTACTACTTTTAACCAGGGCCTCTAGGGTATATGGTGCACTATATAGGGAATAAGGGTGCCAGTTATGATGTAACCTAGGGGTTGATTTGGTCCAGTGTTTAAGTAGGACAGGATGTACACACCCAGCCACAGGTACAGAGGAAGTCAAAGACAAGAGGGGGAGGTGAAGGGGGAGGAGGGGAGAGTGTGTTGGTGGAAAGGAAGTCAGAGTGAAGATAGGGAGGGTGGGGGAGGGGAGAGTCAGGGAGTGAGCGTTAGTGGAAAAGAAGTCAGAGAGAAGACAGGGAGGGTGGGGGGAGGGGAGAGTCAGGGAGTGAGCGTTGGTGGAAAAGAAGTCAGAGAGAAGACAGGGAGGGTGGGGGGGAGGGGAGAGTCAAGGAGTGAGCGTTGGTGGAAAAGAAGTCAGAGAGAAGAGAGGATGAGAAGAGAGGTAGAGAAGAGAGGAGGGGACGGGGGTGTTAGTGGTTTGAGGTTTGTTTGTTATTGGAAACAGCTTGTAAACATTCTGGGAAACGAGGACGTTGTGGTTTTCTTATCCGTAGCCCGTGTGTGCGTGCGTGTGTGTGTGTGTGTGTGTGTGTGTGTGTGTGTGTTCATACATGCAGAATGCACTTGTGTGTGTGCGTGCATGCACAATATGTGTGTGTGTGTGTGTGTGTTAGCTTGCATGAAGACTGCACTTGTGTTCGAGCTTGCGTGAGCAATGCATGTGTGTGTGTGTATGTTCTCTGCTTTCAGGTTACGGCAGGAAAGCCCTGATCTGGGATCAGGCTAACATGTTATAGCAGGAATGCCCTTATCCGGGATCAGGCTATCAGGTTAAGACAGGAAAAGCCCTGATCTGGGACCAGGATATCAGGTTAAGACAGGAAAAGCCCTGATCTGGGACCAGGATATCAGGTTAAGACAGGAAAAGCCCTGATCTGGGACCAGGATATCAGGTTAGGGCTGGAAAGCTTTGATCTGGGACCAGGCTACCAGGTTAGGGCTGGAAAGCTTTGACCTGGGACCAGGCTACCAGGTTAGGGCTGGAAAGCCCTGATCGGGGCCCAGGATACCAGGTTAAGACAGGAAAAGCCCTGATCTGGGACCAGGCTACCAGGTTAGGGCTGGAAAGCTTTGATCTGGGACCAGGCTACCAGGTTAAGACAGGAAAAGCCCTGATCTGGGACCAGGCTACCAGGTTAAGACAGGAAAAGCCCTGATCTGGGACCAGGCTACCAGGTTAAGACAGGAAAAGCCCTGATCTGGGACCAGGCTACCAGGTTAAGACAGGAAAAGCCCTGATCTGGGACCAGGCTACCAGGTTAGGGCTGGAAAGCTTTGATCTGGGACCAGGCTACCAGGTTAGGGCTGGAAAGCTTTGATCTGGGACCAGGCTACCAGGTTAAGACAGGAAAAGCCCTGATCTGGGACCAGGCTACCAGGTTAAGACAGGAAAAGCCCTGATCTGGGACCAGGCTACCAGGTTAGGGCTGGAAAGCTTTGATCTGGGACCAGGCTACCAGGTT